>NC_133321.1:3237375-3352867 GCF_012295235.1 Primulina huaijiensis
TATATATTGCTTTTATTTATCTTATATTATTTTAGAAGCATATTTTATATGTTTATACTGTCCGATATAAATTTATCAAATTTTACTTGTAGGATGATAAAATTCATTTCATATAATTAAATATTATTATTATTTAGCCGAGTTATTGAAAATAATACTAGTAGAATTAAATTCTAAGCACCTAACAATTTTTAGGGTGTTACATGTCATAGCGTAAGAGTCAGCATATGAAAGATCCCGTTCACACTTTAAGATGCAATATGCTTATCACATGATAAGATGCAAAATTGGAAAGAGCATTAATGGATTCTCGATTTAACATCCTTAACACATTATTGCTGGATAGCACCTTCTTAATATTACACCAGCAAAATTTTATGCATCTTTACTTGCATCTTTAAATCCATTATATGAAATGTATAGTTTGCAATGACTAGCGGAAATTTTAAGGGTAATAACAGTTAAAGGACTATATTTTGAGTGAAATGCATTTTGTAATTTATTTGTCGTGCAAAATAGTGTGCTACATTGATTTACTGGGAATAATAAATTTTTCGATGTCTTGGGGAGATCCTTTTGACAGGGAAGTGCTTCCGAGGCTTTGTGTAAGTGAAAATACATTGATTATTATTTTTCATTCATATGATTTTATTCCTCGCAGCATATTGAAGATCTAACGCAAGAAAAATTCTCGTTGCAACGTGGTCTTGAAGCTTCACGTGCTTTAGCAGAGTCTCTGGCTTCTGAAAATTCAGCTTTGACTGATAGCTATAATCAGCAGGTTTGGATTTTCCATGTTAATTTATGTAGTGCATTTGTCTGCTAGTTGGCCTTGCATGTGTAATTACTGTTTTATATGATAGGATATGATTATTAGAATATGGGTAGGAAGAGTAGAATTATGCATTACTGGTGGCCCTTATCTGGTTATTCTACCTTTTCTAAGTGATATTGATTCAGTCATTTGATTTACTCTCTCATATCTTATTTGCCTGCATCAATTTTTTTTGTGTCCTCCAAAATTCCAAGTTCTTAAGTTTTTTAGATTTTACGGACACCTTTACCTAGTTAAAGGGTATGGAAATGTTTTCACTGATATGTCAACATAACTCCCTTCACAAAGACTGTTAATTTTTAAAATAAAAAGTACGTTGTAATTTGATGAATCATCAATATACACTCCAAAATCCTGTCCTAACCTAGATGAGAAAAATGCAAAACTGAGTAATAGTGTAATACTTCTTTGTCCATATGAGGTTGTATGATGTGAAGTGGCATTAATGTGGAAGTTATCTTACAGTTGTAAATATAACACATTTTAATCCGTTTGGTTTGTAATTTGATGATAACTTGATCAAATTTCTTATTTGATTTTCGGGATATTATAAAGAGCTTACTAATTATCTGGATGAAACTTATAGATACTATGTATTTTTGCTGTTAGAATATTATGTTTCATCTTCGTACATGGTGTGTGGCTTATGAATGTCGTTTAGGGTAAAAAATAATCCTAAAATTTAATCAATCTAACCAAAAGTCAGAAGGTAATTGTTGCTGAGTCAACCTAGAAAAGGTTTTAGGTTACAGAGTCTATTGAGCTTGGAGTTATTACCCACCTAAGTTACCTGTCTTTCGCTATCATGACCCTTGTTTTCAGTTTCTCATTCGCCTCGTACCTTTGGATCACTTCTTTTTTTAGTCACATACTGTGCGACCTCCGATGGCAGTCCATGCCGTACGGGTGTGTAGCATGAACACTCAGATTTATAGTATCTAAGAGTAACACGACCTTGTAGCATGAAGTGTCTGTCTGTGGTGAAAGAGTGGCCAATTTTCATGACCGGGCTGCATAGACGGCAATCATTTTGTTTTAAGCTTATTTATGCTAAATTTATTATTAATTTCACAGTGAATAATGTATGGGGTACTCTCGTAGGGTTTGTGCTTGAAAGGCATGAATTGATGTGAGTCTGTGAAACACATAAAGATAGAGAGACTTATTAAAGGAATTGAAAATTCCTTGAGGAGGTCCTATATGAAGCTGTATGTTGATTGCTAATCAACAACAAATAATAGTCCATAATCTTATCCAACATGTCCAGACAAAACATGTGGAAATCAATAATTTTGTCAAAAGTACTCGTATCGTTCTAGTCTGAAAGATTTGTCATTTTGAAGTAGCTGGACTTAAATTTGATGTTCTAAATAATGCTAAGATTTGAGATTCATTTATCAAGAATATCATGACTGTAATAATATCATAAAGGCTTTGCAGATTATTGTGGATCTGAAACAACACTGATATAGTTGTCCCAACTAATAAAGGCTTTAACCTTTATCAAGAATATCATGAATATAATAATAATACAAATTTTCAAAATTCTTAACTTTCCCTGCTGTTGTGGATCCGAAACAACACTTTTTTGCAATGCTTATTGTTGTTTCGGGTGTTTGGAGAGTTATAAGCAGTAAATGTGAATTTGGTAACTGGTTAGGGAAAAATTGTTACTTTTGTATCTGGTAAATTAAGCATATTTCTGACATGATTGGCTTGTTTCATTATCCCTTTTAACTTGTTATTCATATTTTTTTATTATATTTTTCTGATATTCCGAATCAAATCTTCTTTCTTCTGGTGGAACGATGGGTTTATTTTATTCCCTTGTTTCCTGGTTTCTTTAGGGAAGCCTTGTCCACCAGCTGAAGGCTGACTTGGAAAAGTTGCACGGTGAAATAAAACTGCAACTGGTTAGTGTTGATAAATTTTTCTGGCTGCGATCGGTATATTTTTATATTTTCTCATTCTGTTTTTTTTTTTTATTTCCACGTCTATCTCTCATTGCATCCATATGATATTTAAGTTTTGGAAACTTCATTTGTTACCCCCATCACATGATAAACTTTGTTGAATTAGTCTTGTCAATAAATTCTGTCTGAGGACACACTTTTTGGTTGCCGATATCTTTTCTTTCATCAAATTAAAGAATCTTTTCCGTTCAATACAGGGGTGAAATTGGATTTATGCATTCCGAAAGCTTTTGATATCTCGCCTTTTCTTTTCTAGTTGAAAACCAATATAATTCTTTGAAAATATTGCATTTTATTTTAAAATTTTTCTCTTGATTCACTGGGGGCAACTCCCCATTCTATACTCTTATCTGTGCCTACTTGACCCATTTCTGTGCCAATATCTTTAGGTGGAACTTGAAGCTGTAAAACTTGAATATGCTAATGCCCAACTGGAATGTAATGCAGCTGATGAACGTGCAAAGCTGTTAGCTTCTGAGGTTATTGGATTGGAAGAGAAGGTGATTCAAAGTCAAAGTATATATCTCCATTGTTATTATGATCAACCTGAGTTATGTTAGGGTAAATGCATGGAGTACGAGTTTGTCGAGGACAAATCTCATAGCAAAGCATGCTTCAGGAATTATACTATGAGTTCAATTAATTTTCATGATGTGGTTTCATGTCTTGTTTGTGATGAACTAAAACCATTACAGTAATAACGAATGCTCAACCGCTCGCTAGCTCTAACTATCAATAGAGTCATTCTTCATTATCTGCATTTACTGGCTGAAATTTTGTGAATGAAATCATTGCTACTTCTCAGCTTTCTTTCTGCTGCCATCTGTTGGGTGGTTGATGATTGAAGTCTTCCAGTTCAACTTTGCTTTGGGCGCACCAGCATGTACTCTCTTTGTTGCATGCTACTGTGAACTAGACCTTTAGATTATCTGGCTAAGAGTTGTCTATATTTATGCATTTGAGTGTAAATGTATAATTCACACAGAGAAACATAGAATATTGATTCATCTAAACTCCCTAACTCCATCATGCTCATATGTTCAGCTATCCTTGGTTATTTCTATTTACTTGTTCTGTGTTCATTCCTGCAATACAGGCATTGCGGTTGAGGTCTAACGAGTTGAAATTGGAGAGGCAGGTAGAAAACTACCAAGCTGAAATTTCTTCTGATAGGTATTGCCATTTCTTTGATCGGTAATGATTTTTCTCCCAATTATTACCCAAGTTTAATGGCCCATATGCTTGTGTTAAGTTGTTTTATGGTTTTTAATTCCTGTGCCTTTCTGAAATCCATAGGAAGAAAATGTCTAGCCTTGAGAAGGAATGTCAGGATCTTCATTCAACCATTAATGCTTTACAAGAAGGTAGAGTACTTATTCTGCTGTGCCTGACTTGCTTTTATACAGAGGAATGTTGTCTATAAATCGCAAGTAAAGAGAATGGAAACTATCTATAAAAATTCAGAAAGTATCTAACATACTTAATCTTTTGTTTGGTTAATATTTAGATCTCTTGGTACCTACTTATTTCCTTTATATTGGTTGAAAATTGTGGCTTTGTAGGGTTTTACTTCCAGTGCTTTCGGAAAATGTATTTAGGAGAATTGACTGAAAATATGGTATATGTCTGATTTTATTTCAGATGAAATGTCTTTTTTTCCCTGTAGGTGTCATACTGTATAAGATATTGTAGGGTGAGTGTTGTCTAATAACGATTTAGGGCGAGTGTTGTCAAATACCGATTTTTAAATTTCGGCTTTTTTAATGATTTTTAATTTAATATATTATCATTTAAAATTTTCAATTTACTTTGATCGAATAAAATGTTAAAATGGATTATTTTCTGGGAGTGGCTTTGGTGTTGGTTGTTTTAGTGTTTCATTTCGCGTGGTCTTCAAAAACCCAATACAAAATTGTAACTTGCTGTATTATCACGATTTTGGAAAATTTACCCTGATATCCTAAGTATTTGAAATGTAACCTTTTGTTTTTGAAATTTTTTTATCTGAAGTATTTTTACATTGTCCTTTCTAGTGAATAATTGATTTGCAAGTTTATTAGTTTTTATTGGTGCCAATGCAATTGAAGAGCTTCTTTTTATTGTGTTCAATTGCATTGGAGCCCAGTAATGCTACGTGTATTATTATTTTGCACTCAGTTATTTTGTGTTCTAGTCATTTTCCTGGAATCTTTGAAAGAGAAAAATGAAAGATGAACTTAGTTTACTGGTCTGGTTGCTCAGGAAATATGATTTATAGGAAATTTATTGCTGAGTTCGAGTGTAATTTAATCCCATTCAAAAGACATTTGTCTAAGTTACTGTTCTTCGGTTCACTTTCCACTGCCTTCAAGCATCGTGTTATGTATGCTGTAATGGTAACTGGTAGTGTGTTCCTTAGATTTATTTCTTCCTTTTGCGCAGAGAAAAAGATTTTACAGTCCAGATTACTAAAAGCTTCTTCAAGCGAGAAATCCTATGACACAAAAAAGACGCCATCCACTAAAAAAGATGTCTCAACTTCCACAGAGGATCTTGGTATGGAGTTATTAGGTAAAAAACTAAATAAATAATATAAAATTCTTCGAAATCCATCAATCACTGTCATTTTGTTAATCTTCTTCGTCTGCCTTTTCCCTTTATCAATAATCTCCAGAATATTTGATCCTTCTCGTGTAATCTTATTGAAGCGTAGCCCACAAAATTAAAAAATAGATGTCATGTTCTTCAAAGTTTAGAAAAAAATTTGAAGGTTTAAAAAATCAGCGCAAGCGGTGATTGTGATAGAGATGAAAATTGAAAACAGAAAAAAATAATTGTTTAAAAATTAAATAGGTAATGGGCTGTGTTTTAAAAATTAAAAAGACTGGAATTAAAATTTATTGGACATACTTTGATATGGACGATGAATATATTTATATTTTTTTAATTTAATAAAATGGCGGGCTAACCCGACCCAACCTACCATAACACATAACTCATATTTTTTTTAATTTAATAAAATGGCGGGCTAACCCGACCCAACCTACCATAACACATAACCCAAACGGTCAAATGGGTTGCTAAAACCTTAACTCAACCCGTCTTTTTATCACGGCGCGTTGGGTTGACCCAACGGGCCCATTTTGACGTCTCTACTTTCAGCCGCTGGCTTCTTTGTGAAAACCATACTAGTTTTTTTGGGGTAGGTTTGCAAAATGGACTTTATTTTCTTATGAGAACTCGCCTGTTTTCTTGTTTCATCCTACATTCTCATGGTTTTTATGTCATTAAGGTCTATAACTGGTTATGCTGATGCAGATACCACCATGGAAGCTTCCAATTCAGAAAATCTAGTTACTGCATCACTTCCTGGGGATAGATACAGTCCTCAGTTGCTGCTCGAAAACAGACTTCCAAGCCTTAAAAGTCTATCTTTAATTGTTCCGTCTGATCACATGAGAATGATTCAAAACATTAACACACTAATTGCTGAGGTAGATACTGTTCCAGTTTTTTTAAAAAGAGATACCGTTCCTTGGAATTCTTGAATTGATTCCTTTTTTGCTTCTACTTTTCTCTCCTTCCACTACTGTATCGAATTTACTGCCCCTAACTTTTCAAGAACCGAAAAAATAATGCGAAGCTCGTTTACTGCAGTTAGCAATGGAGAAAGATCATCTGACTCGTGCTTTGTCTGCGGAATCATCCCAAAGCTCTACACTCATGGTACTTCTTGTTGGTTATCTGCACAATGACTTTGGAGTTTATGTTTATATGGAGTAAGAGAATAATTTGGTGATTTCACAAGAATGTAACCCAAATAATGATTGTAGTTTTGTGCGACTTCACTCGATTCATTGCTCAAGGCCATGAGAAAAATTCTTTATATAAGTGCTTAGTATGAATGATGCAGTTTATCAAATTTTTATTAAGAACTAGAAGTACACTCTCTAACTAGTTTTGGTAAATACAATATTATGGAGATTTCATGGTGTAGAAAAAAGTAATGACAAGGAATCGGGACACTGACAAATAATTTGAGCTTGTTAAAGGTTTTGTTCTCCTGGGGCCGTTCCATGGGAGATGCATTGAAAGGAAACATGTGGTTTTTTGCATCAACATTTCTCTTCTTTCTCTTTTTCGTTTTTCCAGATTGCTCGAAAAGTTTATCGTGTTTTGGTGCTTGTATTTTAATACATGAGAAATGTTTTCTTTTATTTTCTTGACCGACTTTTAAATTTAGTCAGTCAACAATGGTATAGTTGAAACATGAAGTTAATTTGATAGACGTGGTGCTTGTGTACACTTACTTTTTATCTTTTACAATGCCTTCTTTCAGCTGAAATTTATGCTACTTATCTGTTTAAAGGAACTTAACGAGGAGTTGACCAGAAAACTTGAAGTTCAAACTCAGAGATTGGAGCTCTTGACAACTCAAAGTATGACTAACAATAAAGTCCCACCAAGACGGCCGGATACCCGTGATGTACGGGATAACATTGCATATGCTGATGAAGGAGATGAGGTAATTGATTTTTTTTCCCTTTTTGCTTAGCTTGCATTTAAAGCATCAAAAGTTGGTCATGTGTTATATCAAGTGGTTACACCTTCATGGGAAATGCATTTTTAAGAAGATAATCTTTCAGCATTTTTTTTCCTTCTGCCGAATTGGTCAGGTACATCGATGACACAATGTACACGAACACAATTATTTTATTGATTGGAAAATACTTCATTTAGTGAGCACAGAAGTGGCATATACGTATGCTGCCATGATTCTAAGCAGCAGGCAAAAGTAGGGTTTGGTGATGGTATTGACCCTCTTTTAGATTAGAAAATCGAGTAAGTGACGACATCCCTTTTGCTGCCTGTATCTGAAAAAGTTATGGCCCTTGGTAAACTAAAAATTGAGGCTCTTTAACACCTCGACCAACTATTTGAATCTTTCGACTAGGTTAAAGAACAGTGGCATAAGGGTATAGTATTTCCATATTTCTAGGTATTTAGTGAAACTTAACATTTACTTCTCTCATGTCACCTGTAAGAATTTCTAAATGACGGATGACTAAAAATAGCTCCTCGTTCCGTTATATTAGGACTTTAATTTGCTTTTGCTTGGTCCATGCTGGGTCACAGACCCTCCATTGTATCGTTTCACGCTTCCTTGACATATGATACTCCTTTAATGACATGAGAATCACCCAGTTGGATACTATTGTTCTGTCTCAAATGGCTACCATTGTGTACGGGTTCTTATTCGTACATAATATTTAATCATTTTAGTTTGTGTTTGTAATATATAAGCCTTGTACTGTAATTCTCACGGTCCCATCAATAGTTCAGTATTAATTATTTTAGTTTGTGTTTGTAATATATAAGCCTTGTACTGTAATTCTCATGGTCCCATCAATAGTTCAGTATTATTGTATCTCAAAACTTAGCCAATCTAAGACCGAAATTTTAGTCGGTCCTTTCAATTTATGTTTTTAGAGATTGATAATCGTTCCCTTGATATATATTCTTGTCTCGTGGATAGGTGGTAGAAAGAGTGTTGGGATGGATCATGAAGCTCTTCCCTGGAGGGCCATCAAGACGAACTACGAGCAAGCGTTTTAGTCTTTAAATTCATAAACGTCTTCAGCAGCACAGGTGTGCTGCTCTTTCCTCCCTTTTTTTGACTGGAAGATGGAGGATGCGGATTGTAAACTATGAGTGACATTACGTTGATTCTTTTCCCGGTAAGCCAAAATAATGTTTTTCGAGAAGCTTATTTTCCTACAAGTTTCCAGAAGTTGGGCAGAGTTTGGATTAGAAATATGATCCTGCATTACCACAATATCTTATAGCTTGCTAAAGTGTTCGGTAACAGTATTGTAGAGAAGAGATGACTGTATGACCACAATATATTGTAATGTCTGCCTTATACAAAGAAAACTTGTATCATGTTTTTGTGTGTGTTTTGAGTTGCTATCTTGTTTCGAGGTTTATAAACCTAATGAATTTTGGAGCAGATGCGAAAATTTGTGAGGCCAACATTCCCTCTGCCTATGGTATTCATTTTTTACTAATAAATATTTATACCTATATAAAGTTTTAAGTATGATTCTTTATAATATTATCTATAATTAGTTAGGATAATTTTGAGTAAGGTTATTTTGGGGTATTTCTATGTAATTTTGGAATTATCATTGATTAGAGTAATTGTAGTAGTGGGGATATTTTAGGTATTTAAAAAATTAAAAGACGTGACACCACCTGTGTACTTATGTAGTAAAGATAAAATTGTATGAGTCAAATTTTACAACATATACACTAAATATATATTTTATGGAAATGTGTATTTAGACTTGTACCTGGGTTGGGTTTATGCGATTTTTATTATAGATTATTCGTAAATCATAACTCAAATTTAAAATCTATATTTAATCTGATAAATTAACATATTGATGAAATTTTATGAATTTATTCAATCCTAAAATTACGCTCGAATTTTTTTTTTTGGATATGATAAATTAATTTAATGTAATTTTAATAAAAAAAAAACTTATTAAAAATAAGAAAAATTTAAATTTAATTTCTAATTTGTTGAAAAAATTATTTATAAAAAAATCGATTATAATTAATTAAATGTGAATTTTATTTACACTCCAAAACAAAATCTTAATACCATCTTATTTTAAATTTTTTTATTTTATAATTGACAATACTATCGGCTATCGCCACGTTTTCTTTCTTAAATTTTGAAAGATAATCTATCCTTTTAAAAGTTTAAATAATTTCCTATTTTATCTCACAGTCACATTGACAAAAGTTTGTCTAAGATAATCTATAAATACAACCTGTTGTATAATAAATATATAATATAGTAATCAACGTTTTTCTAATTTACCCAGAAAAAAATATTAACCCACTAAAAGTAATAAAAAATTAATCCCAACTTTACAAAAGAAAAAAAGTCCAACAAAAATAATTGTTACTAAAACAAATAAATAAATATATAAGTACACCACAACACGGGCACACGAGATGTTAATTTATATAAAGTCACATGACCTCTTAAAAACTAATTGGTATGATCAAATTACATGAAAGTAAAAATACATTTTATATTCTCACCAATACAAAACGCCAAAAGCAATCAATATAATTTCTAATTTTTTAAATAACAATCTATGACTCTCACCAATACAAAAAACAAAAACAAATCAAAACAATTTATAGTTTTGTATAATAATAATTTATGTAAAACATCTGACTTTATATGTGTGAGTAGGTCTCTTGTGAGACGGTCTCACGAATCTTTATCTGTGAGACGGGTCAACTCTACCGATATTCACAATAAAAATTAATATCATTGATCACTCAAATAAGATATCTGTCTCATAAAATATTATCAATGAGACCGTCTCACACTAGTTTTTGTCTATATATGTGTACGTACATATATCATAGACAATTTTAACTGGTGAAGCGACTGAAGTCTCACTTCCCGACCCTTTGTATCCCCAAATACCAATGAATACAACATAATTTTATATACATATATATAAGAAAACAATGTTACCATCTACGTTGTCTCTTCTCGAAATGCCAATGTGGTATCTTTGGAACACGATGAAATCTATTGTGGCGCCTAATGCTCTCAGTGAAATATATTTTTTTTAAAAAGAAAAATATAACATTTTATTATAATTTTTTTTTTGAAAATTAATAATTTAATCCCCGAGATATACATTTGGTTTACACTCTATATTTTGCACAAGCCGAGCAACCAAAACTCAGCATTTGCTACTATTGTGAAAAGTCATAGAGGGTATGAAATCTCTGATGTGAATAAAATCATTCAAGTTTTAGATTATTCGATTTTATATATGTCGGAACAAGTTGATCAAGGTCATCGATGGCTCGATCGGACTGGATTATTACTACATTAATTTGTAATAACAAGAGTTTCCGGATAGAAGGATTTCATAGTCTTCTCCACAGGGACATTTGAAGTGAATGATCAAACCTCCTCCCCCACCTATCTGCTCAATCCACACTGACTCCTTTCCATATTCATCCTGTACCAAATATAGAATTGAGGGGACTCAATATTTATAATGAAAGCTAGAATTAATAATGAGAATTGTAATATAAAATTATTTTTTACTAACATTAAATTCAATAATTTTTGAAATATTGAAAAAAGATACGAACACGTGAAATTTTGTGTGGAAAGATGAAATCTTTACAGTTACCTTGGAATCTTGATCAGAACTGGGGAATATTGAAAGGGTTCTTGTGGCAGCAGGAGATTGTAGCGGAGTATTAGCGGCGGCCGCCGCCTGATAACGTTCTGGTGTAATGGGGTCAGATGTTGAAAGGCGCTGGGGAGGCGGCACAGCTTGGGCTGCCGCCTGCTGATGAGTTTCAGAAGAAATAGGGCCAGATAGTGAGTGGGGGAGTGGCCGCGGAAGCGGCGGCGAAGGGGTAAACAATGAGATGTCGCTGTTCTTGGAATTCTCCGGTGACGGCGATTTCAAGAACTGTGGTTTTGAAGAATCGGAAACGTTGGTTAATGTTTCAGCAATGGAGGGATCCTGAAGAGGTGGTGGCGATGGCGGAGTGAGAGAAAGAGGGCGGTTTATGTCGGCGGAGCTATGGAGATTGGCTCTTTTGGAGACGGATCTTCTGAAGTAAGGTAAGGAGTACGATCTTCTCTTCTTGGAGAGTGCAGCTGAGGAAAAAGGAGTCCGGACGGCGGCGGCGGAGCTTGTGGAGTTTTCGGTGGAGTTGAGGTGGAGCAGAGCGAAGAGCTTGAGTACATAGGAACCAAAACCACCGTTTGCAGCTTCAAGATCTTCGCTACTCATTTTCTGTTGGCGTCTTTGTTATTAGAAAGGCGCTAAATAAACGGATTTTGATGTTTGACCCTAGAAAATCGAAATTTCAGTCATCTTTTATATATATATATATATATGATTTTATAATATAACATTTTAATATTTTACCCCTTTTTTCAATTTAATTTATTTTTCAATATGGTGTTGATACTATAGATGTCAATGGGGCGGGTATGGGACGGGTTTGGCTAAACCCAAGACACTCCCCATGAAAAAAACTTTGACCCATTACCCGCCCCACCCTGGTTAAATATTCTTCGTACCCACCCCACCTCGAATACGAAACGGGGCCGGGTAGACCCGTGAACCCCGCGAGACCCGAATTTTTTTAAAATAAAAAAGTAATCTTTCTTCTCACATGACTGAATTAAAAAACAGACAAGCCTCTAAACACAACATTGTGGAAAATTAATTCATGTCTTCGACCACACTTAATAATAACAAACAAAGTATTTTCACGACATAAAGAATTGCATAAAAAAAGATTTACTAGCACTCCAAAAAAATCTTGACATCCCCAAAAATAAGTCATAACATAATTTAAACAGATCAATATAAAATCAGCGAGTATGCAATATTTCAGACACGTTCTTCGGGATCATTTTCCTCTTCATCAAGAATGGTGGTACAAGTTGGTGAACTACTTGAAAAATTAACTACAAAATTAAATAGATAAAGTATATTGAAAAAATAAAACTGTAATTTCAAATTGTAAAAAAATGTAATTTAAAAAGAGAAAGTACAGTAAAAAAAAATTAAAATGAAAGTACAATAACAAAATAAAAATGTGATTTATTTACCTTTCACCTCACCTCACAACCATTTTCGTGTGCACATCAATGCCTCCAAAGTCGTTGGATTAAGTCTACAAAGATGAGAACCAACTATTCTTCCACTATTGCTAAAAGTAGATTTAAATGCAACAGTTGACATATAAATAACTAAGACCGTTATGGTTGATGTGAGCTACTAAAAAAATGAAAATTAATAAAAATAAAACCCTAGACTATTTATATCCACTTATATGGGGCGGGTTTTATAGGACCCATGACAAGCCTCATATCCGGACGGGTCTGAAAAATTAGACCGAGACCCGCCCCATGACCCATTTAGTATGCCCAAACCCACCCCATACAGGCGGGTCCATTGCGGGTCTGGGTAAAATCCGGACCCATTGACATCCCTAGTTGATACGCTACATGACAGTTGACACTGGTTTGTGTATTATTATACCAACACTCCAAAAAATGATCATAATTGTTATTGAAAGATATAAGACTAAATTTAAAATTTGACAAAAAACATAAAAAAAAAAAACAAATATAAATAACCAAAATGAAAATTTTATAAATCAAATGTTAGAATAGGTGTCCAGCGAATCAACTTGTGGCTTAAGTTTTTATCTACTATAATGTAAAACAATCTTTATTTTAATAATATTTTACGATTTTATTCAATTATGACATCATGTTTTATTTATATACTCATGCAAGCTGCATAGATAAAGTTCTTGAATATACAATATGTAACATGGGTCTGCCTCTCAACGTAAGATCATGAAACTCATTAGAAAGTGTACTGTATATTTTAAACAATTTCCTAGTCGAATCAACCGTATCAAATAAGAATAAAAGTCGCTTGAGTTTGAGACTAGCATCTGCGATGTAAACTTCATGTTTCATTAGCAAAGAAATTGAGATGTCCATTCATATAGATATGCGATCATATGATGATGCACTGAACAACCCTCTTGTTGGAAAATTATAAGATTTGGAGTTTGACAAACTAACCAGTAACCAAACTGAAGACCATAACTGAAAAGTGACAGAACTGAAAGCACAAAACTGATCATAGAACTGAAGAAGACCAAACTGAAATAGAGTAAGTAGAACTGAAATTAATAAACTAAAGTTCTCAAAACCATCGTTAAGTCTCAAAATTGATGGATAGAAAAGATTCAGAGATTGACAAACTGATCGATACAGAACTAAAGATCATAACTGAACGTGATATTCGTAGAACTAGTATATCAAAACTGAAATATTCAAACTGAAGCTAACAGATCTTTCAAACTGAAAGGACATCAATTAGTACTGATTACCAGATATAGACCAGCTTAATTGATCAATCGACCAGTTTGACTTCTAATCAGTTGGTCACGTCATCAGTTGTATTTTGAATTCTAGCCGACAAACTGAAATTCCGTACTTGAGAAAATCAGTCTACGTGCAGCAGTCTGATACCTCGTATTATTGTCAGAGGAATGTCTACATAGACAAAAGGATGATTCAATGAATACTATTCTTAAATGCATTTAATGTTATCGTGGGAATCAAAGCCCCTATAAATAGCTAATGAGTTCAGTTGTGAGAGAGTCGCGATTTTCAAGATAATATCAGTTACATAACTACTCAAGAACACTCAGTTATCAAATCAGTTGTGATTCATGTTAAAGCTTACATCTAGTTTGCAAATCGCAAATTCAAACTCACACTTCATTGATTTATTCGTAGCAATCAGACTACTATTTGAGCAATTCAATTAGCACACTGCACTATTATATTTGATCTTTTGAGATAAGTTGTGCTAGTGTGTTTAAATTACTTCAGTTATTAAATGATAAGTTTAAGAGAAGCTAAAAGCTTCAATTTGACAGTGTGTAAGTCCAAATTAAAGTGAGTTATTACATCTTGTTGTATTAATCATAGTCTTTTAGTAAAAATATAGCCTTGAGATAGAAGAGATGATGTAGAAGCATTTGAAGTTTCCGAACATCTAGAAAAATCCTTGTGTTCATTTTTCTTATTTACTATTTCGTAACTATCTTTCAAACCTTAAGTTTTTACATTATCCAAGCCAAAATATTCAAATGTATCTCTCGGTTTATTTCCGAACTAATTTTAGTTAATTGATTAATATTGATATTTAAGATTTCGAGATCAGTTCCTCAAAGAACTGACTCATATTTGAAAAATAACTCAAAAACTCAAACTGCCAACTGTCTTTCATGATCAAGCAGTGATTAATCATCTTTTTTCTGTTCTCAAGACTTTAGAAATGGCAGTTACAGTAATTGAGAATGATTTAAGTGAAGATGTTGTTGTTGGAATTTCATAACCCTTCAGGGTTAAGCCAGTAGAGGAAAGAACTAGTATCCTTCCTAGGTATGAAGAGTATAGTATTCCTGCACACTCTTCAGCTCCAATCCATATTGCTACTATTCAGCACTCTTCTTCAGTTGTTTCTGTCAAGTATTTCTCCGTAGTAGAAGAAATGATTGATTATAATGTTCAAGAATTAAGTTGCCACATAATTCACTCTTGTTGCTCCTTGCTCTGTTGTTGATTATCTGATATCTGTTGTTGTTCCGCCTATTGTCTCACTCAATACCACAATTTTCGATCCCAATGTTGATGTTGTTGCTGAACGCCTCTCAAAAGTCCAAGTATTTACACTTCCTAATCTTAAAATGTCCTCTTCTTAACATCAACAAGAAATGAGGGAAATATTTTGTACTGCTATTGTTCTAGTTCCCACATAACTAGAACCCATTATTGCTTTGTCTACTGCTCTGGTACTCACCTCTGAAAATGAAGTCGACACCTTAAGTGAACAATCTGAACTTGCTGCTCGTTTTACCGAACTTAGAGAGCATATGCAAGCTAATTCTCTTTCATATGATCATCAGACTATTTTAGAAATTGAAATGGAATAAGTTAATGAAACGTCCACTAATTTTTATCTTTAAAATCTTACTAATTTTTTTTCGTAACTTGCAATATCAAAACCCAACATTTCCAAAATCTAAATATTAATTTAACATTTAAAATCTCAAGTGCATAAAAATCCCTTAATCGTCATTTACCAAAAAATCCTACATCAACCATTAACATAATCAAAACAAAACTTCCAAATTAAGCATAAAAATCTCTAGATAAATCATTCTCAAAATCTTTATTTCAAAACATCAGCTATCAAGCTAATGCGAAAAGCAAATGTCCCTCGGGAGTATACTGCGGAACTCGATCCACTCAAGTTTCAGCGCCTCCCTCAATATCATCCTCACATGCAACCATCCAAATCTAGTGAGTCTAATGACTCAGCACGTCCTAACCATATGTAACAAATAAATACATATAAAGGCACATGCATTAAAAATCTTATTTTTATTTAAAATAAGCTTGTAATCATAAATAAATCATTTAGTCGTAAAGCTTTCTATTATCATATATCGTTTTAGGTGAAGTTTGATCCTTGAAAGTGACTAGCTGTATCATGTGGTCGACTGATTAATCTTAGCTCATCATTGTGCATGGGGACGACACTAGGCTCCACCGTAAAATGGAAACACGATCGTCGGACTCCCTCTCGAGCCTTCTCCCGTAAACGGTCTCCCTCTGAGCCTTTCTCTCTCACGATATTCCCAAACATATCATATCATATCATATTTCTGACAATCAATTCAAATCTTTCAAAATATTTTTCTTTTCCCTTTTTAATTATAAAATATCGTATCATTTCCAAATTCGTAAAATAACATTTTAACAGTAAAAATTGTACAACTTTATCATAAATAAAAAAATCTCATATTTTCATCATAAACGTTTTAAAATATCATTTAGCATGTATTATGATTTCTAGGGACACTGTCAACCCTTTTTGTACTACTCGAGTGTAAAATGACTGTTTTACTCTTGGACCCAAAATCCTCGATTTTGACTTTTTCTTCCTATTACTCACTCGAGCCTATCCCAAATAAATATATAATCTTAAATTTGACTTCTAATATTTTTATTTAACGTAAACTCGAGCCTTTCGATTTATTTCCTTAATTACTAAACCGTAAAGCATTTTAATCTCAAATTAATTCAAAACATAATATTTTATTCTTAAATTGAAAACATAAACTTTTCATCACTAAAATACCCTCGTGAGCCATGAGTCGGCCCCCGTGAACCATCGTTCAAGCCACTTACCTATTCCTTAGCCCATTCGAACCCTAGCATATATATCAAGCCACATGCCCAATTCCAAAGCCGCCCCCGAGCCACCTAGGACCAGACCCTCACCAGTACCTCTTGGACTCCTCCTGATCTAGTCTAGACCAGCACACCAGGCCCCAGCCCACGCAAAAGCCCAGGCGCACGCCACCATCACTAGCCGCGGCCCTCTTTGCATAATGAGGAGTCTAGCCATGCTAGGACTCCTCCTAATTTCCAACCAACGACTCCACACACACCTAGCCATCCTTGGAACACCCTCTAGACCCTGCTAGGCCAGCCTAGCCAACCCCACTCGAACTGCAAGCCTCCCACGAATAACACCAGACGTGCGCACCTCCACTAGCCGAGAGCCCTAGTGTCTCATGTTTCCTTGTGCAGCCTAGAGTCTAGCCACGTTAAGACTCTTCCTAGCCACGTCCCTGAGCCACTCACCTAGCCCTGGACCAGCCCTGGTGCGTCTCCCTCATGGTCGTGCAACCTTGCCCCTTGCCCCATGCATCTATGCTATAAAACCCTAGCCGTTTGATCCCTTCCATGCACAGCCCTTCGTGCTATTGTCCAGCCTTCGTACCATCCCTAAACGACAATTTTTCATGTCCCTTAAACACTTCCTAATGACAGCGTGTCTTTAAAATTCATAACGTGTTTCAAACAAGCGTAAAATCATAAAAACGTTGAAAATATTCGTCCTGTCGTTAAACTATTTATGCTCAAATATTTTTCATGCAAAAGTACAGAAAACAAGCATAATATGATTTGAATGGTTCGTCAAAGAAGTTTAGAAGCGTGCCTTTATATTTAGAACGCTCGAATATACGATAGTCGACGTGGGTTGCGAAGAAAGATGAACGAGAGACGAAACTCCTTGATTTTTGATCTTGAAATTTTGGAATTTTGTGTGTGTTGTGTGTGTGTTTCACGGCTGCTATGGGGCTCAAAAACCCTAGATTTCTATTTTATAGATTTTGAAATTTTGGTGTTTAATGGGTTAGGGTTTTGGGCTTTTTGTTTAGGAGTAATTGAACCTACTAATCTTAGATAAATTAGGCCCCATACTACCTATTTAATTGAAAATTAAAAGTTCATAAACATATCTTGTGTACTTAACTGCTTAACTTTCGCTTTAAAACTGATTTGATCAGTTCGAGCAGTTATCAGTTCAGTTCTTACCATAACTAAACCGATATATGCAAGAACCGATTCTCTTTACTTTAGTTAATCATTTTACACAAGTTAAATTGCTTTCAAATTAGTTAGCTTTCTTAACGAAGGATTACTTTGAGTATTTTTCGCTTGGTTTAACACCAAACTCGATGTAATTCATCAGCGTACACATTCTTAGAACACGAGCTATTGAAGCTCATGGAGAATATTATGTTTGAAGCACCTTCAAGGGTGCCCGAACCGATCCTTCAGATGGGAAGCATATTTTCGTCTCATAGCAGGCGTTGAAGCCGTTTTCTGGACGTAAAACCAGAGAAAAATTATGAGCCACAATCACATCACTGTATAAATGGATGTGTGTGTCATTAATTTTTTTACTATTTATTATATTCTTAGCTGGACCCATAATTTTTTCTTGATAACGTATTATTACCCTTATAAAATATCTTATCTTTCTCTCCATTTTGCAGACAAAAAAAAAAAAAAACATGACTGGATCCTCTGGATAAACATTGAAAAATATTTGTGTATTTTGTGGATCTATTTATGGAAAAAAAATGAAGTGTTTGTAGAAGTAGCAAATAATCTTGGAAAATTATTAGCTGAGAGAAAAATTCACTTTGTATATGGGGGAGGAAATATTAGGTTAATGAGATCTGTTTCAACACCAGCTCATCTTGGAGATAGTCAAGTTTTGCGTATTATTCCTACAACTTTAGCTGAAAGTAATATCGGTGGTATCACGTTTGGGGAAGAATTGAGAGTTTCATCAATGTATAACATAATCACCAAAATGATTGAAAATTCTTATGCTTTTATAAAATTAAAAGGTGGTTTCGGTACTTTAGAAGAAATTTTTCACTCTGTTTCTTGGGCACAACTTAATATTCATAATAAACCGATGGGCTTGTTGAATATCAACAATTATTATGATAGTTTGTTGATATTTCTTGATAAAGCCGTTGAGTAGAATTTTATTTCTGAAAATTCACAACACATGCTTATATCTGCTTCGACTGCTGACCAATTAATTGATGATTTGCAAGATTTTGTTTATAAGCCTGATCCGATGACAACAAATATAAATTGGTCACAATCTAGTAGTAAGAAAAGAAAAATAGATCATTGATGAAGTCGTGAATTGGTTTGTGTTTTCGTTTCTTATCGTCAATAAATTTCAGGTGATATCTTTGTCATCAAGAACTCTATATTTATAGTTATTTTTGACATTATGGATAATGTCATATTCAAGCTAGAGGGATAATATTAAGTTTTTCAAATAAAAAATAAATGAATAATAATAATAATATAATAATTAAATTTTAAAAAAAAATATTAAATAAAAACCATGCTTATTGTTTTTATTTTGGTAATTTTTGCAGAATTTCATATGTTACATGTTTGAAAGGTTTAAATTAGAAAATATATTAATCTATCTGTGAATGTTTTAATTTTTATTTAATTAAAGTCAATTTCAATATCTTAATCTTTATAAAAATATAATTTATGAAATCTTTTCGAGTGATTAACATTATGATAATATCAGTTATTAAAATATATGCCCAAAGATATGTCTTATAAGTGTGTCTTAAATTTTGAACTCACACATATTTTGTGAGTGAGTGGAGAGGATTGAGAAAATAACTTTCGAGCATTTATTGATAATGAGAGAGACTATCTATTGTTAGATCTTTAAGTTCTTATTTTGAAAATATTAATATATCCTGGAAAAAAAAAGATGTCAAAGATCAATGTAATTTTGAAGTTATATAATATGACACATTTCTCTCTCATAAATAAATATAAAAGAGAAAAAAAGAAAGATATTTTACAAATTGAATAAATATGTGGTCAAAGAGCATCAGCTCAATTTTATTAAATATCGTTATAAAAAAAATTCAAAAGGATATTAAAAAAATTAAAATAAAAAAATAAGAATGACTAGATTTTTGAACTAATGTATTTCCTGTATTTTGGTTAATTTGGATTGTTTGTCTATATGCATTTCATAAAAAAAATTTCCTCAGCGTTTATCTATATTCCAATTCTATGAGAGAAATCGTGTCTATCAAAACATTTATTAACCTATTAGGATATGGAGTTGAGACTCTTACTAAAATTTTTTGAAGGCAATGTATTTTTAATTGCCTGAAAATATACTTTGAATTGATCAAATCATTTTATTTCATAAGTTATAATTATAGTGATTTTGATATAACTTTGACATTCATTAAATTAATTTTAAACACCATGATATTTTTTATTGCATTTCTGTTTAGATTAATCAATGTGTTTTGTTTTGTAATTAACGTTAAATTGCTAGGGATTAGTAATAAACTGGTTGAGAGGTTCGATTAATATAAAAAAATATATTTATTAAATATTTTGTATAATATTGTATAGTTTAAAGTGTATTAAATATTTAATTTTTATAAGTTTTATAATAACTTATATATAAAAAATATATGTGTTGTATAATTGTATTATTTATGTTATTTTTACATATTCAGAAAAACAAGAACAAATTTGGATAGAAAAATGAGAATGAGATGATACTCAAAACTATGATGAAAAGCTTGAGATAAATTTTTTCTAAAAATTGAGGTCAAATTGAGCTACAAGTGAAAGTGGTAAAAATGAAATTACAGTTTTACCAAACTTATGTATTTTGACCATATCCGTTAAAATTCTTAGTAAAAAAATATGAAAATTTACCACAATTCAGAAAACTCAATTATGAACAACATTTGTTTATGTGGAAGAATCAAATCCATTGGTAAGATTGTTAAAGATGGAGTGCGAGATGCAATAAAGATTTGAGTCATTCATGGAGAAAAAATTATACCAATTATTAGTTGGAAATAATGTTTTATTTTCTTTTGTCTCCCCAAATTGGCCTATAAATAGGAGTGTATTGTGATGAAGGAAAAAATTGTACCAATTATTCATAATTTTTCTCATTTTATTTTTTCACTTTAATAAAATTATCATGCTAAGTATATATTCCAGGTTCTTCATTTCCATCATGAGTAGCTAATCTTCCAAAGTCGAGATAAAAAGTAACACTCTTGGTTTGATAATAAAGTAATAATATTTAATTATTTAATCATTATTTATTATTTATGTTATATTTAATTTCTTTTATTTAATAATTTTTATACTCTACTTATAAGTGTGAGTTTTTGATTTATTGATGCTATATGTTACATCAAATTTTTGGTACCACTTATATATTAGTTCGGTATTACCAACAATTTAAAGTGATTACTTTGATTTACTATATATGAATATTATCATAATATTGAATTATCGGTACCATTTAAATGTTAGTTTGGTATTATCAACCATTTAAAGTGGTTACATTGATTTTGTGTTTACAAATATATAGCTCAATAAATACTTGACCATATTTATAAGTTTTAATGTATATAATTTATGAATAAGAAAATAATATATAATAATAATAATATAAATATTGATTATTTAATATATTAGAACTATTTTATTATGTGGATTCTAATTATGTTCATTTATTTTAACTTTATTTAAACACCAAGAGTGAATCCTCTCATCTCGAATATTTAATTTAAACATATAAAAATCATCATCTAAGTTTAAAATAATAAAAAAAACAAAAACAAAAATAAAAACAAAAAGTCATCATAATGGACTTGTAATTACCTTAACTTCCACGTGGATATGACATTCGCACTCATTGAATTATACTACTTGGGGACAAACTGCTCTTGGGAGTACAACAATCAAAGTTATGACAGTTTCCACCCAAAAATCAGCTCGAAGGGACACTTCTAGAAGAGAGTCCTCGAACTCAGAGGCTCCCAAGGAAACCCGTCCTAGCAAGCTTTCATGATCATTCAAGAACAATTAACTCTGTGGATAGTGGTGGCCGTCCATACCTCCCAACAGCAATCGGGCACCTCGCGAGGAAGGGGTGAATCTCCTCCTCAGAACCAGGCAGAGAGGGAGAAAAGCTCCCAGGAATGTTCCAAAGCTCCTACCATGACTGAAGAGTAGGAAGACTTGAGGCAGAATGTGAAAATTTTGGAAGGAAAGGCCGAGTCCTCCTCAGCCCCAAGTCCAACCCAGAGGGTTTCCTTTACCCACTCACATAATCAGTGAGCCCCTCTACCTGCCCATTTTAAATCCGAAAAAAACAAGGAATTTAATGCCCCGAAAATTCGTGTTTGAAAATTTACAGAAAAATTTAAAATTTTCTTTTTAAAGTAATTAAAATGCCTCATTCACAAAATAATCTGATAAATCAAGTTTAATGTTCAAAATAGCAGCGGAAGAAATTATTGTTTGCAAAATAACAAGTTAAAGTAATCCAACAACTGATAAAAATGTTTGAGCATAAAAAAATGGTAAATGCTGTAAATGAGGTCCTCGGGTCCCACTACTGCTGACTCGAGCTGGCTCACTGGTCCCCGCCCTCGATCCCAACATCATCAGCACCTACAACAATCAAGTCTAGTGAGTCTAAAGACTCAGCATGCATATATTGTAAATAACGAGTAAATAATATAGTAAAATTTGCATGGGATAAAAATATCATGTCATGAGGCATACGTGAAAATAACTTATCATGATCAATTATAATACGTGCATAACTGAAATGAAAATCACAGTGAAAATGTTTGCTCTTTGGAGCCCTGTAATAAAATGGCATGTCATAAATTTTCTGGTGAGATTATGGTCTACGTAAGTGGCTCCTGCACTGAACGGAACTGAACTGACCGGTAACTGGCGACCGGAACCGGTAACTGGCGACCGAGTGAAGTAATGAACGTCTGATCAGACTAATGCCACAGTATACTGGGTGAAACTGAACTGACCGGTAACTGACGACCGGATAATACAATGCTCCCATGATAGTGAAATGGCCACAAGTAATATCGCATAAATCTCAAAAATGAATATTTTATATTGTTATGCATGTAATATAATTAAATGGCATAATTAAATATCCTGTATTATTTTACCACATGGATTGGATCGTTCCCAGGCTCGCTGCGACCTAAATTTTAAATGAAAAATATGCAAATGATTTTCTTGACCAAGCTTTGTAATTGACTCCAAAAACGAGACAATTACGCCCAACGACTCCGTATTAAATCATGACTCTGTACCAACCCGAACCAACACCGAACCATCATTTAGTCATGATTAAAATACACTTAAAATGATGAAGTAATGCTCCAAAAACGATAAGGGCCGAAATTTTGGTGAATGGAGGCCAAACATGAAACGCTCTTTCGAGAGTCAATTTGGCACACCGCACCGTAATTTCTCGTACGCCCTCAAAAATGATCCGAATCACGAACGGACAAAAACATGACCTTCCCAACTCGATGAGGCACTGTCCAGTCCAAGGCCATAGGCTAAAAGCCAACCAAGAACTCGAACGAGCCACTGAACCGACGCAGCAAGTTGCTGTCACAAAAATACAGCAGCTGTGCTTTGGTTTCCTTGCGTCGTTTGAGAGGCTAATGGCCATTGGACTTGAACCACCGACCAGAACCTCTTACCAACATCCTAAGGAATGATTTGAACCATGGCTAAGGGCCCTAGGCCAGCCATAATTCGCACCACACCCGAAACCAACCGAAAAGTCCACCCGAGCACTTAATTCTGCGCATGGGGTGTTGCGACGCTTCTTGCTGTCATGGACCATTCCAGTGGCCATTTGGTTGACCATGGCACGATCTAGACATCAAGGGATATGGTATGAACCGTGGCTATGAGCCAGAGGCCAACCAAAATTCACACCACACCTCCAACTCGAAAGTTACACAAGCAGAATTCGAAAGGGGCGAAAGGGGAAGGGGCTGTTCTTGTGTTTTGATTTGAAAACCGATGCAACCATGGACCAAGCCTCAAAAGGGCGACTTGGTGACGTCTTAGACATGCTAGGGAGGTGTTCTAACCATGGCTATAGGCCTCAGGGCAAACCCTTGACAGCAACCAAGAAAATCGAATGCAAAAAGGGACACGCTTGGGGAGTTGCTGTCATTTCTGAATTTCAGCGTGTATGGGGCTTGAACCGATGGACCAACATGATCCTAATACACCCTAACACATGTCTAGGTGCAGCCTTGGAAGCCTAGGACCAAGCCAAACCCTGCAACAACAGGAACAACAAGAAACGTGAAGTACAAGTGGGAATAGCCGAAAATTTCTGTGCAGATTTTTCTTTGAAAGTTGCTGTCCAAATTCGGTTTTGCCATGGAAATCATGATCATGTAATGTTTAAAAATGTTAATATGACTTGATTAAAGGGTCAAAGAAAGATATAAACATGCCTGGTTTCGTTTTGAAAACGAACGAAACGCAACAACGCGGCGCGGAGGAGACGGAGCGCTTTGCTACTTTGTTTTTCTCTCTTGTTTTCTCTCAAGCCTCACACGATTTTCTCTTGAAGTTTAAGCTCTGAAGTTTTCGAAAAATGGAGAGAAGAAATGTCTAGGAAGTGAAGGAAAGGTTGCAAGATAAAAGGAAGGAATGAATCTTTCTATCTTTCTAATTTGTGAGATAAGGAATGATTTGATTATCAAGAGTTTTTGAGGGATATTTTCTAGGGTGCATTGGCCGATTTTTAGGTCTAGGAACAAAGGGAAGAATTGCTTAATTATTTATTTGGTAGAGATTTAAAAAAAATGGGGAGGATATCTACCTAGAATAAGATGATGGAAAGATAATAAGGAAATGAATTGTCCAACAAATAAATTCTTTTAAAATATAAAGGAGGAGCCGATTTTCTCATTAAAAAGGGAGAGGAATATTGCTAGATAAACATGGTAGAAAATTGCTTAATTAATTTATTTGTTAGTGATTTAAAAGTTGAGAGAATATCTTCCTAGAAAAGTTATGGCGAGATAATTAGAAGATAAATTGTCCACCTAATGAAATCTTTTAAAATTAGAGGAGAGGCCGATTTTATGAAGTAAAATAGAGTGGGGAATTGCTTAATTATTAATTAAATGAGGATTAAAGATTAAGAGATTATCTACCATGAAATGGATATGGAAAGGAATCAAAGTTGAGGTGTAAATCAAAAAGACTAAATCTTTAAAAAATGAGAAGAGGTGGCCGAAAATCTTAAGAAAATAAAGGAAAAATATTTCTTAAATNAGAAAAATATTTCTTAAATATTAAATTTTAAATCTCTAGTGTTTTATCTACCCATTAAATATTTTAGAGAATTAAGGAATTAATTATTGAATTTTATTTACTACTTAACTCAACTTATTTAGATAATTCCTTAAACCTTCTTTTACATTAAATTAACTTATTATTTAACTTAAATAAATTCTAGGGATATTTCTTGAAATTAAAATTTATCTCTTTACTCCAACTCCAGTCCGGCCTCACTTAATTTAGTGAAAGATAATAATTAAACTACTGCATGAAATAAATAAATTTAAAGAAGAGAATTTAAATACTCATGCAATAAAATCATTTTAATTTAAATACTAGGAATTATGCATGACTTATACGTAATCTAATTTACGGGTTCTACAAGGAATATGATGGAAACTCCGATCCAGAGGAGCATTTGGCCCCGTTTTAAAACACTACCATGTTGCATTGTACAGTGACAAGATCAAGTGCAAGAATTTCCTAACCACGTTGATGGATTCATCCTAATGTTGGTTTGACAAGCTCGAGCCTCAAAGCATGAAATCTTTTGATTACTTCAAAAGTGTCTTTTTACATCACTTCATTAGCAATAAAAGATATAAGAAGACTGCTTTCATTTTATTCGAAGTAAAGCAGAACAGGGACAAATCATTGTGAGTGTACATCTGCAAGTTCAATAAAGCATCTTTGGAAGTACCTTCCTGCGTGCCCGAACCAAGACTATGATGTTCACGGAGGGGCTCCAGGAAGGGGGCTTCTTCCAGTCCTTGATGAAGAAAATGCTGCAAGACTTTGCTGATCTGTTATATCGGGCAGAAAAATATATCAACATAGAAGAGGCTCAGAGACATAAAAGAGAGGCCATGGAAAAAGAGAGGAATGATTGGCCGAGAAGGGTGTAGGAATGAGCTCAGAAGGGAAACCCTTTGGGGAGTTTTTCTCATTTTACTTCCTCGAAAGTGACAAAGGATCAAGCGGTGCACCTTTGCGAGGAGAAAAAATCTATCTCTCAACCTCAGAGATCCTCTCAAGGCCCGAGGACAGCCTTGAAATTTTGTGCATTCCACCGAGAATGTTATCACGACACCAGCGAATTTAAACAACTACGCAAACGAGGAGTTTTTAAAAGATAAAAAATATTATTTTTGGAAACCAAATTTTTATAAACTTTTATGTTTCAATTAATTAAGAGTTATTGTGTCCAATTTAACTAAATTGAGTAGCCCCAATTGCTCATAAACTTGAAAGTCCAAAACTCAAGCCCATTAACATATAAATTAAAATCTATAAATTTATTACCTAAGCTTCTATGCAACATAAACCAGCCGAAATCTTCACACACTTGCACACACAAATTTCGAAAGTTCCAAGAGAGAAAAGTTATGGTTCTTCGTCGCCCGTTCGTCCTTCATCGCCGACGATCACGTATTCAAGTGTTTTAAATGCAAAGACACGTTTCCTAAACCCTTTGACACAATATTCAAATCATATTATGCATGTTTTAATTGTTTGAGCATGAAAATCATACGTGTTCTTTTAATTTTACGGTAGAATATTTACTTTCAAATATGTGACGATTTTACGATTTGTTTGAAAAACGTTATGAAACCTAAGGACACGGTGCCATTAGGGGATGTTTAAGGGACAAAAAAGACTCGTAAAAGTGATAAAACGAGGGCTGGAAATCGAAGGGAAAGCAAGGAGGGAGCCTAGGGTTTTCTAGATTCAAGCCTACATGCATTACTTGTGAGGGGTGCGGCTCGTGTATGGAGGCTAAGGGGCTTGGTCAAGGCCTGTGGGGGATTGGCCAGGGTCGTGGTCTAGGGCTAGGTTGGGTCCTATGGTGGCTAGGGTTCGAGGGAGTCGCTAGGGAAGAGTCCTAGTGAATTAGGACTCTCCGCCATGCACACATAGGATTGGTACGGGAGAGGGGAGGCTTGTGGTTGGCCTGGGAGCGAGCCAGGCTGGTCCAACAGGATCCAAGGGAGGTGGTGAGGGGTCGCAGCCTGGGCTGGGTCGGCGGGCGGTGGCTCGCGGTGGCTTGAGGCAGAAGGCAACCACGGCTGTTGAAAGGGAAGTGCGTGCAGGTTGCAGCATACGAGTGGGGCTGTGCGCGTGGCCTGTAACAGCGGGCAGGGGCTCGGTGCTGGCCAAGAGGGGGTCCGAGAGGGTTCAGTGGTGTGTGAGGAGGGGTGTGATCGCTGGCTGGAAGAGTAGGAGAGTCCTATTCTAGGTAGGATCCAAAGGTGATAAAGAAAGGGGCTGTGGGTCCTTGTGCTTACGGGCAGGGTGTTTTGTACGGGTTATGGGCTGGTTCTTTGAGACCAAGCTGGTCAGTAGGGTCCAGAAGTGAGTTGGTTAGAGTGTGGTTTGGGCATGGCTCGAGGAAATTGGAAGTTGGCTCGATGGTTTTGGTTAAGGGTCAAATTACGAAAATTAATGAATAAAATCGAACCATGGCTCCACGGGGGTAGTTCATGACTCGAAAGGGTGGAGTAGGTAATAAAAAGATTATGTTTTAAAAAATTGGGATCAAAATATTCAAGTTTGGATTTAATCAGGATTAAAACGCTTAATGAACAATTAATTAGGAAGTTAAATTGAAAACCCCGAATTTAAGTTAAATAAAATTATCAAAAATTTAGATTTAAACTTAAATAATTATTTGAGATAAGTCCATGTCAATAAATATAAGAAAAAGTCAAAATCGAGAAATTTTACGTCCAGGGGCAAAACGGTCATTTTACGTCTGGGTAGTACGAAAATGATTGGCAGTGTCCCGAAGGGTCATAACGCATGTTAAACGATATATTATGATGATTTTGATAAAAAAAAATATATGATATTTTATGATTTATCGTAAACCTGTGCAAGTTCTACTGAAAAATGCTATTTTTTTTTGGAAAGTCATGATATTTTACGATTTTAAAAAGAAAAAGGAAAAAAATATTTTGAGAGATGTGAATTGGCTGTGACAAAGGATAGAAGATATGTGGGGGATCCGTTTTAAGAAGAAATGAGGAACTTACAATTTTATGGGAATGTCGTGAGGGAAAAGGCCCCAGAAGGAGCCCGTTTATGGGAAAAGACATCAGAGAGAGCCCGATGATCATATTTCCATGGCGGTGCCTATTGCCCGTCCCCATGGGCCATGTGGAGCTGAAGGCTGATCAGTCGACCAGAGGATAAAATGCTAGTCACTTTCAAGGATCAAATTTGTTGGAAACTGAATTTCAGAAGTTTGACAAACTTAGCATTTAATAGATTGAACTAACTGATCAAGAAGACTGATAGTAACTGATCTAAAATATGCAAACTATTGGTTGCCCATAGCTGAAGATTAATGCGAAGATAATCGAAGGCAACTGAACCAGCTGACTGAACTACGCAGACAACTGATTGATCAGTTGGAAACTGATCAGTTGCTACAAACAGTCGTGAGCTTATCAGTTATAGCCTATCAGCTGATCTTTCAGCTATAAACGTCATCAGTTAAGGAAAAAGACATTCAACCGATAACTGTACAAAAGCAGATTGCAACTAGTAGTAGGATCGCCGCATTTCAGAAAAACTGCAGTGTACGATTGTCAGAAGAATGTTGACGTGGCAAACAACAGATAGAAATATTCAAATCACATTCAATATTACCGTTGGAGGCAAAGTCTTTAAATAGCAGAGAAAGAGCAGCTGAGAAACTCTCGAATCTCCATTGACTCTGAACTCTCGAACAATTATCAACTAAGCTGTTACTCTGCTGAAATCTTTGCAAACTTCAAAGCTCACGCTTATTTCGAGCTTACAAGCACAAACCGATATTGTTGTAATCAGTTATGCTAAGTTATTTCAGTCCAGTTGAGTACTGTAAATCGTTTTGTAACTAAGATTTTCAGTTTGACATTGTTAAATCCAAGACTGAAGTGGGTCTGTACAACTCTTTGTAACGATTAAAGTCTTTTAGTGAATATCCTATCTTCGTGATAGAAGGGGTAACGTAGGAGTGTTTGAAATCTCCGAACATCCGTAAAATCTTGTGTGTTATTATTTCAGTTCTATTCTATCTATTAGCTAGTTTATTTCCGCACTATTATTGTTAACTGATTGATATCGACTGACAAGATTCTCGAGTTTCAGTTTATCACCACACTACATAGAAAGAATTTTATCGCGCATAGAATTGACAAAACCATGGCTACATTTCATTAATAATAATATTTCAAATCCCATTGCAAAATTGAAACAGGAGTAGAATAAGGAATTGCCAAGTCCCTATACCTTTTTAACAGCTCATTGAACAGAGCTACACAAATCCATTCATAATGAAATTGAGAAAGCTTCCCCATATAAACTTGACCCGGCTTGATATTGCATTAGTCTAAACACAATATGCCTTCAAGAACCGCGGCTTAAAAAAAAAAAAAGAGAGACACGAAAAGACAACAAACGAGGCAAGAAACCCTACCATTTCACTCGAGTACTTCTCGACTAAAAGATTTTCAAATGGCTTGTCACGTAGATAATGGTGGAGTGTCTGAATTACGCCATGTACTAAATCCAGACATGTAACGGTCACCGATAACCGCATCAGCTGTAGCAATGCTTTCAAGTTCCGCTATCTCTTCTGGAGTAAGTTTAACGGCTAAAGCTCCAATGTTTTCATTAAAATTCTCAATCTTTGTTGTACCTGGTATGGGACACACGTCATTTCCCTGATGATGAACCCAAGCCAAGGCGAGCTGGGGGGGAGTGCATCCCTTCCGAGTTGCCATATCATTCACTCGATCGAACAAAGTCTTGTTATGCTCAAGATTCTCTGGTTGAAACCTTGGAAAGAACTACATGCACAACGCAAATTACTAACATTAAGTTGGACCAAATAAAGAATTACATAAACTAAAAGTTAAAACAAAACTTGGGTGCCAGAGGTTTTTCCATGATCTTATCATGATCCAGCAAAAAGCGTGAATAAATTGCGGGTATATGAAGATTAGGATTACATTTAATTCAATAAACAAGCTGGCCATTTGGCTGCAAGTTTGTCAGGTCAAGCATGAAAATGAACCAAGTACTCTCTTCTGATGCAAGATTATATTGGAAACAAGATATGTTAATCCTAGTTGGGTAAAAAACAGCACGACAGTGTAACTCTTGAATAAAATTTCTACGGAAATGACATCATTTTCTTCTCGAAATGAAACGGGTCAAAACACAATTACTAGATTTTCAATTTAAAACTCAGCATGAATATTTAAGCAGACCTTTCGGAAGTCCCCTTCAGTGAAAGATTCAACCACCTTTGCACCAGAAGAGAAGAACCCTCGTCCCAGAGGACTGTATGCTACTATCCCTATCCCAAGTTCCCTATACATGCCATTAAGGAACAATGAAGTTAGAATTTTTATGTTCCCACAACCGTAAGAATGAACTTCATAACTCGTAACGAATCAAAATACCGGCAAGTGGGGACGATTTCTTCTTCAACGTCTCTTGTCCACAAAGACCACTCCAACTGCACGGCAGTTATTGGATGAACCGCGTGTGCTCTTCTGATCGTGGAAGCCGATGCCTCTGATAAACCGATATATCTAATTTTACCTTCTTCTACTAATTTCTTCAGCTCTCCGATCTTGAGATGCAATTGGTTAAAACATTACAAATCAAAGTATTAAAACGGATAAATGCAAGTTTACTGTTAGTCAGATACCCTCCAAAGATGAACTATTATCAATGGCTAGCTTAACGTCAGGGAAAATAGACTTGGATACTGTTGTTTTCCAAATGATTCCATCATGTGAAATCTTCTCAAAATCTCTTTAAAACAACTGAAAATTCATTTGTACGAGCCTTTGATTTTTAGTGTCACGTGGGCACATCCATTATAATTCAAATGCATGCCTAATTCCATAAACCTCTTACAGTAATAATACCAATACAAAGAGAAGTGGAGCTGCATTTAGATTAATGCATTTAGGTAGTAATGAAATCATTTCAAAGTTTGATTTGCGAAGACACCAAACCATAAATTTTACAAAACTTTTTCATGCGTCGAGAAAGTTTTTCCATCTTATCAGCCAATATGAGCATAATCAAAACTCAACAACACTTGAATAAAACAGGGAGATAAAAAAGTGGAGAGATATGAGGTTGCCCCCTGGCTCTTAAATTATTCTATGAATTTGTATATTTTTGTTTATCATATAGATGTGAAAGTAGGATGTCTTTTTAATTTAAAAAAAAAAAGGATGTCTTTTTCCTAATTTTTTTTATTTTATTGTTGTCACCCTGCACCAAGATTATTGCTCTGCCCTGATCGATTTCGACACATTTCAAATATAAATCAAGTCAAGATGAATCTAAATCTTGTGAATAAATAAAGTGATTTTCACAATATCAAAGTCTAGCTGAAACTCATATAACCATTTTTCCTGAATAAAAGGAAATAACCATCATCGTCAGAACAATCTACGGACATAGCATATGCAAGGCCAAATTAGAAACTAACCGTGACCTCAATTGGCACACGTGTGTCAATTCGATGTTGGTAATAAAGATCAATGCATTTGATATCAAGGCGTTTCAAGCTCGCCTCACAGGCTTCACGCACATAGTCTGGGTCGCCACGTATTTCCCTTTTACCATTGGCAAAGCAAACTCCGAATTTTGTGGCCAACTCCACTTTGTCCCTCATCCCTTCCTTCAAAGCCTGCACGAACCACATTCGCCATATCGAAAAAATAACAAATAGTTAACATTTCATACTATATCAAACAGCTTCATAAAGAAGTTATCAAAACGATTAAATATAGGAGAGCAAAGCTGAGAATCAATGTAGAAAGCAGTGAGGATCTTGTAAATGATGCTTCAAAATTCGTAAATTTCTTGTCAAAAATAAAAAAATAACTTTGAGTATTAATTTTATATGGAAATTTTCAACTCCCGAAAATACATACATACAAAATATTATAAAATTCTTTCCTAAATACACTCTTTCAAATTCATCTGTAGTCTCTATATTCATTATTCTATATATCCACTTCTTTAATCATTCTCAGAAATAATTATATATTATTGTACTTGTTAATATTCATCTTTGTAATGATCCTAAAACAATTAAACAATTATATATCATATTATCAGCCGGCACAATACATTATATATTTTAATTTTAAAATAACCTGATAATAACAACATAATTCAACATTTACAGCAAAAAAAGGAAGAAGAGATGTTTCATTGAATCATTGATAATATAATTTCTCACAATATTGAATCATAATCAAACATACCCATGTTTTTCTGCACTTCCTGAGATAATATTCAAAAACAATATTTAATTTAATCGAAAATTAAAACCATTGGAAGAGAATCAAGATTAAAAAGAAAAAGAAAAACCCATACTTAGCTTAATACTAATAATAAAAAAAATCACCTTGCCCAGGAGCATTTCGTTTGTGTGAGGCCCGTACATATCAGAGGTGTCGAGGAAGGTGATTCCAGAGTTAATGGCGTGGTGGATGAGCTTAATCATGTCGGGATCGGGCTTCGGCGGCCCGTAGAAGGCCGACATCCCCATGCACCCCAGTCCCTGAGCCGAAACTTCCAGGCCATGAGTGCCCAACTTGATTCTTGGGACGGGAATCTCAGATTTTGCCGTCATCGCTAAACTGGGAAGCACAGAGGAAGGTATACTGAAAACAAATCTAATTGTTGGGCTTTTATTGCTACAAAACCAACGATGGTGAAATATGTTTGACTTGTGAGCAGAAGTTAGGTAGCGTAATGGAACACAGAACTTGCTCACCAAACCTTAAGAGGTCAGACAGTATTATCTTATTAGGAAAAATTGTAATTTTGATTTTGTGTATTTTTTTTAATAATTTTTATAATTTTAGTATTAAATTTTTATAATTTTATGATTAAATTTCAATATTAGTTGTTTTTAAAAAATTTTGGTACTTTTTCGATGTGATGCCAATAAATTTGACGTCCATATTATGCCTACATGTATAATGTAATATGAGACTCGGCCAAGGGCTGAATCAAACAAAGATCTGAATCAGAACCGGCCCATATCGGTTAATCGGGTCAATGGGTTTGACTCAGTACCGTGATTGGAATCGTCTTAAGGTGGTGTGGTTACGGTTTATGAGTGTAATACTCATCGACACGCTGGGTTAGATGGGTTCGACCTAACGAGTCGACTAACTTTTTATATACATATATTTTTAAATAAACGGTCATGATCAAGTGACTGTTGAAAGTCAACCAGTCGGGTCAACTGTTCATTTTTAAAAAAAATTAAAAATTCATTTGAAAACAACATACACGATGACCTTGTCGTTGTGCAAATTTCGACACGTCGAGTCGGCTTGGACCTAGACAATGGGTCAACCGTTGCAAATTTTTTCTTCAATTGCTTATTGATTATCCAAATATCAAGTCTGTTGGAACTTTTCAAGTTCTCAATCTTGATTTTGATGTTAACAAAACTTGTTATTTTGTGTTACTAATAATCTACCTTAGTGTGCAGAAGCTAGGATCAGTCACGAGCTGTTTACATCGCAAACTGAATATTTAACTGATCGCACAAACTGAATCAGTCTAATTGTTACATCAATTGAGCAGTCTAGCTGATTGTCCAGTTGATAGGTGGTTCAGCAGAAGAACCTCAAAAGCCTGGTCAGCCGAAGAAGTGTTCAACTGATGAAGAAACACAGCTGATCATTCCAACTGAACGAAAGGAAAATCAGTTTCATTGATGAGTCAACTGATTTCACTAACCCAACTAAAGATCAGTTCAGCTGATCAGTCCGAAGCATCAGTCAGAATCTTTCAGTTGTAGATGAAGACAAACTCTTTCAGTGTATTCCAGCTGTGCGTGAAGGTACAAAGTCTTTGTCCAGTCAAAAGACAATAATGGACGTTGCATTATAGCATTAAAGACAAAACGTTTCAAAATGGCAGTTGAAAAGTCGAGACACAAAGTTCAATAAACAAATTCAAGATGCAATGGATACAATAAGTCTCACTGTACGATCAGTTTTTCCCGCCTATATAAAGAGAAGATCAGTGAAAACTCAACAATAGGAGAATAACAACAACAAAATAAGAGAGAAAATAAAGGGCACGCACATTGAAAATCAGCTTTCAGAAACAATCAGCCCAAAGGGACACTTCAACGTGTTTTCAGCTTAGTATAGAAGCCTATATCCCTCAGTGTGTGAGAACATTCTTGTTCAGTTCTCACACACAAACACTCTCAACCACCCAAATACCATCTTGCACAAAGACGTTAAACTTGTGTATGTAGTCCTTGACACATAGACGTTAAAGAAATGTTGGCTGGAAGGTGCTGCTTTCAGTCATAGCTAGGAGTTCATTTTAGGTAGTAGTGTAAGTCCTAGCTGAGTGGGTTTGTACAAAGTGTTGTATAAATCAAAAGTCTTATAGTGGATCCTACCCGTGGTGGTAGAAGGGGTGACGTAGGAGCAGTTGAAGTCTCCGAACATCCATAAACATATTTTGTGTATTTTACTGATTAACTGCTGTTTCCAAATTGTTTTGATCAGTTAGAGCATCCGTCAGTTCAGTTGTCACCATAACTGAAGTGAAGAATGCAAAATCTAATATAGTCTTTCTCAGTTATTCAGTTTACATAAGTTAAAATGTTTTCTAATAACGGTCTTCTTAACGAATGATTACTTCGAGTTTTTTCCGCTTGGTTTTAAACCAAACTCGATTTAATTCATCGATATTCATATTCTTAGAACACGAGCTATTGCAGCTCATTGGAGAATATAGTGTTCGAAATGTCTTTGAAGGCACTAGCACACTTGATCCTTCAAAGTCTCGATTATTAATTTATTTTAATTGTTGAATTATTTTCATAATTATTTCAATTTCATATTTATATAAATGGGTAGAGCTGGATCAAGTCATAGGGGTAAAAAGGGAAGGGAAAGGGCATCATGATACCCGAGTTCGAGCATCGCGATTGTAACGCCCCGAAAATTAAAGGTCCACGTAAACACATGCATTTAAATTATTAAATTATTTTGTATTTTAATTAAATGTTTTAATTGCATGGATTAAATATGTGTGCATATTTGCATGTTGAAAATATACTTTTCCACATGGTGTCATTAAAACGTATTTTTAAAGGTTATTCGAGTTGCGATCGAGGAACGGTGACCGAAGGCTGAAAGAAAATAGAAAATATTTTTATTAAATAGTTGTTTTTAATTATTTAAAATATGGGTGATGCTTTTTCTTATTTTTCAAAATATAGGGTTTTGAGGTGATTTTATACGCCGGGGCGTAATTTTTATCGGTGTTGGATTTTCAACAAAAATACGAACGTTTTGGCAACCTAGCTAATAAATTCACAAACTTTTCTAAACAAAATAATTTTTAGTATTTTAATTAAACACTGTTGGGCTTAATTAATTTTCCTAATGGGCCTAAAACTTTTGTTAGTGTTTAATTATTATTTAAACTCTAGATTACCCCAAACCCTCCGCACAATTCCCACGCCCAACTTTTCAGAATTTTCACTCTCAAATTCTCTCAACAAAATCACACGGCACACACCAAGAGAAATAAGGAGGAAGCTTCAAAAAATTTCAAGGGAACTCAAGCCAAGGTTTTCGTTGTCGTTCTTCGATTCGTCAACGATTATTCGTGCGAAAAAAACGCAAAGGCACGCATATTTCTTCCTTCAAACATCGATCACACCATAATATGAATTTAATCATGTCTTGTATGAAAAACAAGTGATTTATTTATTTATTTTCGTTTTTTCATGAACATGAATTTTTAAAGCTTGGTTGTTGTTTAAAAATCATGTTTGTATGATGTACAAGGGGCTGCCATGAGTTAGGAATAAAACCAGCAAGATTTTACACGTGTTTAGAGCCCTGAGAACACGCACACACGCTGCAAACACGAACCGAGTATGCCGGAACCGAATTCGAACGTTTGTGTGCCATAGGTGATCAGGTTTCATGAGCTTTGAGGCTTGGCTTTGTTCGGTTGGACCAGGACTGAGCTGGAGGCTCGTGAGGGGTTAGAGAAGCCATGCTAGGACTTGCGTCAAGAGGGCTGGGAGGAGTCCTAGACCCGAGAGCTTCAAGAGGCTGCGCAGGTTGGCAGCTGTTGCAGGGAAGAAGGGGCTCAGCCTGGGGGCTTGGGGCTGGGCTAGGCTAGGTCCTTAGGGTCCTAGGAGAGTGCTTGGGGGGCTGGTTCAAGAGGTGGCTCGGTGGTTGGGGCCCTAGGTGGGCTCGGCCTGGGGGCTTCGTTGCTCGCGTCCGGGGCTGGGCTGGTCTAGGCAGGGTCTAGGCGTGGTCCAGGGAAGGTTAGTGTTAGGTGGGCTCGGTGGTTAAGGGCTGGTAGAGTCCTAGGCGGCTAGGACTCCCAATACAACAAGGATACTACAAACACACACACGTGCATAATTTTAGGTAGAGTTCCAGGATGTTTTTGAGCGGGCCAGGGCTGGTTTTTTGGACTGGACTTGGTCAGTACGGTCCCTAGGTGGGTTGGCTAGGTTTTGGCTCAAGGTGGCTCGAGCGTGGCTCGAGTAAATTAGGATATGGCTCGGTGTGTTTAATAAGGTGTCAAAAACAAAAATAATAAGGCTAAAATTGAATCCATGGGTCCACGGGGGTGGCTAATGACTTGTAAGGGTAGAATAAATCATAAAAAGGTTATATTAAAAATTTAGGATCAAAATAACGAGTTTTGGATTTAATCGGGATTTAATCGTCGCACGAAACGCTAATTAACGAGTTAATTGAAACGCCTAGTTTTAAGCTTTATAAAATTATGAAAAATTATATTTAAGCTTAAATAATTACTAAAAGTCTAATTTTTGAATTTGGGAATTTTATATTAAAATTTGGTTTAATTCGGGATTAAAACGCATTAATACATCACATTTAAAGATTAATTTAAAAGTACTCGATTTAAGCTAAATAAAAATATGATAAAATTCATGTAGGCTTAATTAATTATTTGAGACATGTTAGAGTCAATGGAATTAAGAAAAAGTCAAAAACTTGAAATTTTACGTCCAGGGGTAAAACGATCTTTTTACACCTAGAAATTAGTAAACGTCATTGCAGTGTCCTGAATGCTGTTTTATATTCTAAAATGATTATTTTCAATGATTATGAATGTTTATGATATTTAATATGTTAATATGTCAATTTTAAATGTTTATGGAATTTTTATGTTTATGGATTTTTATGTTAAAATGTTTATTTTAAACGTTTATGATTTAAATGTTTATGATGTTAAAATGTTTATTTTAAAATATTTCTGGCTTTTTATGATTTTTATATGTTAAAACGTTTATTTTAAATATTTATGGATTTTTATGATTTAACATTGGCATTTAAAAGATATGTTGCATGCTTGGTTTAAAAGAAAAACGATATTATATGCATGTTTTTATTAAGTGATGGAAATACGAAATGTTGAAGGACGTTAATGGATTGTAAATAAATATGTTGACGATATCGTGAGGGTTATAGTCCTAGTGGGAGCCCGACGATCGTATTTCCATTGATACGAATACGATTGGAGATATCGTGAGGGAGAAGGCCCAGAGGGAGCCCGTTTACGGGAGAAGTCCCCAGAGGGAGCCCGAGGATTGTATTTCCAATGACACGAATATGTTAATACATAAGGCCAAGGCCCAATTGACCGGTGAGAGTGTTGCTGGTATCCCCTCCGCCCAGTACTATGGTTACATGTAGATGGATCCATCGCCCAATACGTTTTAGAATACGAGTCACAATCACGATCTAAATTCAACAAACACGAACAAGAATATGAACATGAACATGAATATGAATATGGACACGAATATGAATATGAATATGGACACGAATATGAATATGAATATGTTTATGTGGATATAAATAAGTTTATGAAAATGTTAATGTTTAAAGTTGATGCATCATTATGAGAATGTTTTAGTTAAAGTTTATGCATCATGAAAATGTTTATGAAAAAGTTATTGTTTTTAAGTTTATGCATCTTCATGAAAACGATATTTTAAGTACAAGTATTTTCACTGTTGCATGTGATCTGTATATGTAATACTTGTTATCAAGAATATGATGTGTTGAGTCATTAGACTTACTAGGTGTGATTGATGCTGATGATTAGGACGATTATGTTTACGAAGGTCTTGATGGTTGATCTGACTGGACTGAAGGTGCACATAATTCGAGGACCGACGCTAGTTTTCCGCAGTAGTTTATGATTTATGATTTTAAATTATGTTAAAGATATTTTGTGACTTATATTTATGTTTTGAGAGGTTTTTGAGAGATTATAGTATCTGCTGTATTTCTCAAATATATAGTTGGTTGTTTTATTTTTAAAATGGTTACAAAATATTTTATGCATGTGTTTATGCAACTCGGCCGACTTAGTGAGGTTTGAAAAAAAAATTTCTAGTACTTTTTAAGAAAACGAAGTAGCAGACGTTTCAGTTGGTATCAGAGCAAAGGTCATGTAAAGGGTTGTGCCACCATCAGTGCCGGGAAGCTCAGTAGTCAAGCCTCAAATTTGTAAGTTTTACATGCTTTATATGATTTTGTGATATTACCTGCATAAGTACATGAATTATATGTTCACGCCACATGTTTAATAGCATTATGAGGATATATGTTTGGTATGCTTTAGAATTTTTATACGCGATACGATGTGAAATAAGAAATTATTTAATTTCAACGCATGTTGGCTTTGTGGTGGAATTGGACTATGTTGATTTTTGGGTTTTAGTATTGACATTATACTTTTTGGGTCATAAGTTAATCGTGAATATTATGAATTTATTTGGGACACATAAATTTTCTAAGAAAATATTTATGATTCGTGGTTGCTAGTTGAATTAATTTTTGAAGAATTACTCATAAATAATAATTAATTTAGGATTGCAACGACTTTGGGAATATAAAAATGTATAAATTGGGATTTTAAGTTTTGGTGAAAGGTAAGATTGGTTATAGGAATTGATTTTTGGGTGAATAAGTTTAAATTATCGAAATTTATGGTATAGAAACCCGTAGAAGAGAATTAAGAATGCAAAAACTTATGGGTTAATCGTAGGATTTTCGAAATTTAGGACCAATTGGATAATTTTTATGGAAATTAAGAATTGATTTGCAATTATTGAGGAAATTGGGGACTAATTTAGCAATAAGCGATAATTGAATGGGTTAAATGATAAGAATTTTCGATGATTTAGACTTTAAGAATATTTAGAACATTGGGATATGTTGGTTATAATATTATAAGGAATGTTAATCAAGGATTTTTAAGGATGAATTGATATTAGGCTTGAAAATCCAAGCGTTAGCGGATGCGTTTGGGATTTAAGGTTTAAATATGATAAGTTGATGAATATTTTGGTTATAAAATAAGGAATGTAATATACTATAAGCATGGTCATCCATCTTTTAATATTAGGAATTGTAATAAAAATTGAAATTCGAGGTTATAATACTAACAACACTAAGTCATTATGGGTCTTTTTAAGTTGCGAATTGCAAAACGAGGATTTAGAAGGTAAATTTAATTGGGATCAAGGAGACGTAAGGACATTCTAGAACTTAAGTTTTATCAGAGTAGCGCAGCGGATGCGTGGATTTTTGGGATACTATAACTAAGTCTAAACTTTTGATTATCGAGGATAAGCGAATTTCGAGGACGAAATTCAAGTTAAGGGGGGGAAGATTGTAACGCTCCGAAAATTAAAGGTCCACGTAAACCACATGCATTTAAATTATTAAATTCTTTTGTATTTTAATTACAAGTTTTAATTGCATTGATTAAATATGTTGTGCATATTTGCAAGTTTAAAATATATTTTTCCACATGGTTGTATTAAAACGTATTTTTAAAGGTTATTCGAGTTGCGATCGAGGAACGGTGACCGAAGGCTGAAAGAAAATAGAAAATATTTTTATTAAATAGTTGTTTTTAATTATTTAAAATATGGATGATGCTTTTTCTTATTTTTGAAAATATGGGGTTTTGATGTGATTTTATAAGCCGGGGCGTAATTTATCGGTGTTGGATTTTCAACAAAAATAAGAACGTTTTGGCAACCCAGCTAATAAATTTACAAACTTTTCTAAACAAAATAATTTTTAGTATTTTAATTAAACACTATTGTTATTCTTATTTAAACTCTAGATTACCCCAAACCCTCCCCACAATCCCCACGCCCAACTTTTCAGAATTTTCACTCTCAAATTCCCTCAACGAAATCACACGGCACACACCAAGAGAAATAAGGAGGAAGCTTCAAAAAATTTCAAGGGAACTCAAGCCAAGGTTGTCGTCGCCGTTCTTCGATTCGTCAACAATTATTCGTGCGTAAAAAACTCAAAGACACACATATTTCTTCCTTCAAACATCGATCACACCATAATATGAATTTAATCATGTCTTGTATGAAAAACAAGTGATTTATTTATTTATTTTCGTTTTTTCATGAACTGAAATTTTTCCAGTGTAAGGGAAGCGAAGGAACTTGCCTTGGCGAGGACGTCTTTTGCAGCGATATCAGCCAACCGTTGGATTTCTGGCTTTAGTTCTATAACGTCCGAAAAACCAAACCTACGTAAACTACATGCATGCAAATTATTTGAATTGTTTAATTGTTTTATTTAATGGATGCAAATTATTTGAATTGTTTAATTGTTTTATTTAATGTATTTGATATGCTTTCATGATATTTATTAAATGATTAAAATATGATTGCATGATTAAATGATTATATGGCATGTTTTCATGAAATTGAAGGATTTTACCTGAATATTCGATAATAGGCTGGGAAAATGAGACCGGAGACGACCAAGACAAGAATATTTATTTTTCACTAAATATTTGCAAGGCTTCCTAATATGATTAAAAATGATTTAATCTTTCTAAAAATAGTAGAGTTCGAATTATTTTACGAGTCAAGCTCGATTTTTCCCGGGAAGCTGGTTTTGGGCTAACGAGGAGTTTTTAAAAGATAAAAAATATTAGTTTTGGAAACTAAAATTTTATAAACATTTATGTTTTGATAAAATAAGAGTTATTGGGCCCAATTTAACCAAATTTAGAAGACCCAATTGCTCTTACACTTAGAGGCCCAAAACCAAAGCCCATTATCATGCAATTAAATCTATAAATAAGTTACCTTGGTGCTTCAAAACACCACAATCAGCCGAAAAATACACACTAGCACACACATAATTTTCGAGAATTTTGAAGGAAGAAAAGCCAGGAGTCTTCGTCGCCCGTTCGTCCTTCCTCACCAACGATCACGTATTCGAGCGTTCTAAAATGAAAGGCACGTTTTCTAAACTTTGAGAACCCGAATTTAATTATTCAATATTTGGCAAGAATTAGAAATAATTATTTTAAAGTGCTAAATTAAAATATTTAAGCCAAATAATTATACAAGTGTGTTATAAATATGTATTAGAAAATATCGGAATTATAGACGATATTAAAATACATATCTGAATTTTTTTTAAGCACACGAGAGTTATAATATTTGGATCGGGTCACATTCTAGCATTTGGGCTAAATCATTAAATTCATGTATATAGATATGTGATAGAAGGAAGCCCATTTTCCCCAAGCCCAATCTATTTCCTCCTTAAATCTTCTTGTTTCTTCTACGAGCATCCATCTCCTTCTCTTTCTTGCTCATCTCCTCAAGTTGCCGAGCTGTTGCTTCATTATTTTCTTTTCTAGCTTCTTGCTTGTCATTTTTCTTGGTTCTTTAGAGTGTGAAGAGGTCGATTCTAGCTCCATTTCAGTTAAAAGGGAAGCTTTTGAAGGTAATATCTAAACCTAGGTTTGCAAATTTGTTCCAGGAAGAAGAAGTTGGTTTCTGTTTTCGAGTTGCAGGTTTTGGCTTTTGATTTTTGGGTTTTTTTTTGTGATTTTCACTAAGAATCTTGACTTGTTGTTCAAATAAAACTTATAGATCTATGTGTTAGTTTCTATAGCCACTGAAAAAATTGAATTCCAATTAAAAACGGATTCGATATGATTTTTCGACCAAAATGAGTCAAAATGGAATTCTGTGTTGGAGCTGTGCAGATTAGCTACTGTAATTCGAGTTTATGATGTTTATGCGCTTGGATTCTGGACTTATGATTGAAATAAGAGTTGTAGAGCTATATGTTATCTTCGTATTGATATAAGATTCGTTAAATTCCATTAAGAATTGAGGTAGTTATGCTCATTTTTTCAAAACTTCTCAGTTACAGTCTTCTGTCCACGAGGTGCGCAAGTAGTAGAGTTTTCTTGATAATTCAGGGATTTATCTATTAAGATTCTGGAAATGGTTTCTTCTAAGAAAACTTAGATATTTGAGCTATTTTTCATCTCCAATTGGCGGATATCAATTTGAGTCAATGATGAGTTAGATATGAATTTTATACTCATAAGTGTCTAATCTGAATCTATCACAGAAGTCATTTCCCATGGCTTCTGGTTTTGGGCGTTTTTCAGTGTCGAGATGATTGAATTCCTTTCCGATATCTTCTGATGAAATATGGATTTTGAGTTAGGATTCCAGCCATGTATGATAAGCGTGTTTTGGTTAAGTTTTGGTTGAGTTATGACCTTAAAACCGAACTTAGGTACAAGTTGGAATTTGTAACTTGTTTTTGGCTAAGAGTTGAATATTTATTTGAAGGAAATAAATTATTTGCCACAGGTTTTAGTAGCCAGGAAGCACCGAGGAGTTCATAAGTTATTGTGGTAATTTAATTTGAAGGTTAAGGTACGGATTGATCGATTCCTTACAGCGTCTATAACGACTTGTAATTAAATTGATGTGATTTTATGAAAATTATGTGTTTATGTGCTCTTTGTGATGTTTGGGTGTATTTTAAGATTATTCCTCTTTTTTTTAAAAAAAATAAATGCGAATTTTTAAATATATTGGAATAATATGTGGATTTATATGCATTGTTGAGCACGCATTCATATCGAGCCATGACTCCGTTGTTTCCGAGATTTCTATTTACTCTTGGGTGAGTTATTTGGACATCAGAGCCGAGGGCTTTTAAGCGTCACACCTCTGATGACTAGAGGAAGGGTCGAGCAGTGCTGCAGTTTGATACATGAGATTATTGGTACCCTACATTCATTGCATTGCATTGATTTCATTACATGTCATTCATTTATGCTGTAATTTATTTGATCTTATACTGGGTTTGACCCCTGTCCCTCGGGGCTGCTGTGGTTTGTTTTGTGATTCCATAGCAGGTTATACAGGTGGTTCTGATGCAGCTGGCGGAGCATATGCCATTGGAGCCCAGTGAGTCGGTTTGAGTTGGGAGTCCCCAGATATTTATACTATATATATTGAGTCATTTTCCGAGGAGATGCCTCATGTATTTGTATGGTTGTATTATTGAGTATTGGATCTTATTTGGTGTGATCGAGCCTGGCTGGGACTGCTTGCGGTTGGTATTCTGGTTGTTTTATTGGACTCTATTTTCGAGTATAAATGTTTTGTTGTGTTGTTTTGAAATTTTTGGTATATTCTATTTACGGGGAGGTCATGCCGAAATTTCTGTAGGCCCAAAATGAAAAATTTTTACTCGTTTTCGCTGTTTATGCAAATAAATCCTTGTTTTTTGATAATTAAAAATTAATCAGAAGCACGGGCCCTCACATAAACCTTTTTACGCGACATTCAAATCATAATATGAATGCTTTAATTTTTTATGCATGAAAAATATAGGTTTTTTTATTATTTTTATGGTAGAACGATTATTTTCAAAACGTTGACGATTTTACGCTTATATGAAAAACATTATGAATCCAACGGACACACTGCCAATATTATGTGTTTAAGGGACAGAAAAGAGTCATAAAGGTGAATAAAATAGGTCTGGGCATGGTTGGGAAGGGGCTGTGCATGTTGGAGGGTAGAGCCAAGGGTTTATGGGTTTTGCATGGGTGCTAGGGGCTCGGCTTTGTGGGTTGGTGCCCAAGGGCTCGTCCAAGGCTTGGTATGGGAGGGGAGAGATTTACGGCTGGCCTAGGGGCGAGCTAGACTAGTACAACAGGGTCCAAGGGAGGTGGTAAGGGGTCGCAACCTGGTCTGGGTCGACGGTGGCCCGCGATGGCTGGAGATTGAAGGCAATCGTAGCTGTTGGAGGGGAAGTGCGCGCGACTGCTGTTCTTCTAGCAGGGGCTCGCTGCGGGGTTCTAGAGTCTTGGGCTAGGTTCGGTTGGGGTTGAGCATGGTCCAAGGTTGGTGAGGGTCAGGTGGGCTCGGTGGTGGCTCGAGTAGGAGAGTCTTATAGTCAGTAGGAGTCCTAGGCGTGAGGAAGCACCACATGAAATTTTCTAATCAACAACACATATACGACAACGGTAACAGTTTTAGTGAAAACCGTTGTCATAGAGCATTTTTTTAAGTAAAAGACAACGGTTTTATAAAAACCGTTGTCTTTTGAGGGTCAAAGACAACGCTTTTTAGTGTCAATGACAACGGTTCTATAAAACCGTTGTCTTTGAACGTTTATGACAACGGTTCTATGAACCGTTGTCTATTAGCGTATTTCTTTTGGACAATCGACAATAGTTTTAGACAGTCGTTGTCGATTAGCGGATTTTTTGGACAAACAACAACGGTTTGTGTAAACTGTTGTCGTATTTAGCGACGGTTTTGCTAAAACAGTCGCTAAACTAAAACCGTCACTAAATTTAGCGACGGTTTTGCTAGTACCGTCGCTACATTTAGCGATAGCGACGGTTTTAGCAAGCCGTTGTTAATTTAAAAATTGCGACGATTTTGCTTGAAACTATCGCTAAATTTAGCAACAGTTTCTAATCCGTCGCGAAATTTAACGACGATTTAAAGTAAAATCGTAGCAATTTTTAAATTAGCGACGGTTTTACTTTCACCGTCGCTAATTTTAGCGACTTTTTTAGCATAACCGTCGCTAAATATGGCGACGGTTATAAGCAAAATCGTTGCAAAATTTAAGCATGCAACAATTTGAAAATACCGTCGCTATTAGCGACGGTTTTACATAAACCGTCGATTAGCGACGGTTTTACCAAAAATCGTCTCAAACTGTTTATAAATACCCACATTTCCGATCCATTTTCTTCCACACTACTTCACAACACTTAAAATTTTTCTCTCTTACACAATTTTACCACTTCACAACACTTAAAATTTTTATCTCTTATACGATTTTAGTTTCGATTTAGGGTAAATTTTTACGCTTTAATTTTTGGTAAATTTTTAAGTGTTAGTTAAGATCATGAATATTGTTAGCATAGTAAGATTGAAAGTTTTTTTAGATTTATTAAATTATTAAAAGTAATTTTTTTTTATTTTTACTGAAACTATTAGTGACAGAAATCATGAAAAATCCGTCGCTAAAATTAGCGACAATTTTCCAAAAACCGTCGATAATTTTAACGACGGTTTAATTAGCGACGGTTTTGAATAAATCCGTCGCTAATTTTATTTGCGACGGTTTTTTATCGTGAGGGAAAAGGCCCAGATGGAGCCCGTTTACGGGACAAGGCCCCAGAGGGAGCCCGATGATCATATTTCCATGGCGGTGCCTAGTGAACGCCACTTTCAAATATCAAAATTCACCAAAAATGATAAAGGATTGAAGGATTTACGATTAAATTATTTACGATTTACGATTTAGCATTTAATTAAGCTTTCTTAATAATATCCTAGATTTGCATGCAGTTAGGTTACGTCGCTTGAATTTCTAAACCTTACAGACTTAGTTCCTAAACCTTATCATCAATCAAATATAGGTACTAGATGGGTACATAGGAACAAGATAAATGAAGATGAAACCGTAATGAGGAACAAGGCAAGATCCTAGTTGCCCAAGGATTTAGTCAAAAAGAAGAATCGATTATGATGAAACATATGCACTAGCGGCTAGACTGGAATCCATCCGCATATTCCTTGCTTATGCCTCTTACAAAAATTTCAAAGTCTATCAAATTGATGTAATTAGTGCATTCTTGAACGAACATCTACAGGAAGAGGTCTATGTTGAACAACTACCAGGTTTTATCAATAATAGATTACCTAACCATGTCTATCACTTAACCAAAGCATTATATGGTTTAAAGTAGACTCCAAGAATTGTCTAAATTTCAGATGAATATGACGGGTGAATTGACATTCTTTCTTTGTTTGCAAGTGAAACAATTGGATGATGGTACTTACATCAGCCAAACCAAGTATACAAAAGAACTACTCAAGAAATTTGGTATGGAAACATGTTTCGTAGCAACAACCCTGATGAGTTCATCGATTAAATTAGACAATGATGAAGAAGGAATATTAGTTGAGGTGGCCATGTATCGAGGGCTAACAGGTTCTTTATTATACCTAACTGTCAGTCGACCTGATATTTTATTTGTTGTCTATATGTGTGCTCGATTTAAGTCTAATCCTAAACAATCTCAATATTTAACTTCCAAGCGCATTCTTAAATATCTGAAGGCACACAAAATACGGACCTATGATATGCTAAAAGCTCTTCTTTCAATTTAGTTAAATATTCATATGTAAATTATGCAGGATGCAAGCTTGACCGAAAGAGTACTAGTGGAGCATGTCAGTTCTTTGGAAACTAATTGATCTCATGGTTTAGCAAGAAGCATACTTCCATTGCAAAATCTACCACTGAAGCAGAATATTTAGCTGGAAGAAGCTGTTGTGCTCAACTACTCTGGATTCAATAACATCTGAGAGACTTTCATTACATCATTTTCTTTCCGGTAAATCTTTCTGCAATCGCTCGTATTCTTACTTTCAATCGTTTGAATAATTCTAAAAAACATGATCAATTTCTCAATACTGTAAAATGACAGCACCCATAACACCAGCCAACATTATGAATTCTCTTGCAGTCGATTTTGACTCTGTCTAAGCCAGGGAAGACGTGACATTTACAAAAGTTTTCAAGGCTCTTGAGTCATCTGGACTCAAACCTTTTTTGATCTCTTCGCTGGACATATATGTTCTTGAGCTGCTAAATATCTATGAAAAAAGGAAAATGACCAGCGATGGGAAGCCTTTATTCATCATCGGAAGAAATGAAATAATACTCGACGAGGGTTTCTTTGCAAAGCTCTTTCGGTTGCCCTCTGAAGGTTTGACCAACTTCTCTGCTATTGACGCCATAGACATCGAATAAATGATGATAGTCTTCTCTGCTTCGAGAAAGCAATAAGAAACCCTGCCCCTAAAAGGAAATGAAGATAGAATATCAATTACTGTGTGATATTGTGGCAAAATCGTTATAGGCTAAAGCAGGATCTTTTGCTGCAATCACATTGGAAAAATTCCAGGTTATGACTGTAACAATCAAAGGAATTAAGACAAACTTGTCCTCGATCCTATTCAATATTTTAAAGGCCATGGTTCAGTATACTAAACAGTCAATTGGCTTTGTCATTCCTCTGAATCATCTACTTGAAGACACTGGGGTTCTCCTAAGTGAATCACAAACTCTGCTGATAAGATCGGTTAAGTGGTGAAGAAGTGTTTAGAAGGAGGGTTGAATAAACACTTGACAATTTTACACCCTTTTCGAATAATGAGTAAGTTTAGTGATAAACTGAGCTCGGGAATCTTGTTTGTCGATGTCGATCAGTTAACTAATAAAAGTGCGGAAATAAACTGACTGACAGATAGAATAAAACTTAAATTAAGAGGCACAAGATTTATGGATGTTCGGATATTTCAATCACTCCTATGTCACCCCTTCTATCTAGAAGATAGGATATTCACTAAAATACTTTGATCAATACAAAGACTTAAACAAACCCACTTCAGTTTTGGACTTAACAATGCCAAACTGAAACTCTTAGTTTCAATACAGTTTACATGACTCGACTAAACTAAAACTACTTAGCACAACTGATCTCTATAAGATCGAATAATACAACAGTAAGTGTTTGTGCTTGTAAGCTCAAATTATAGCCTTGAATGCTATGAATGTATATGCTAAGTGTGAGCTTTGAAATCTTTTGAATATAAACAGAAATCTTGTGGAGAGATTTCAACAGAATAACAGCTTGGTTGATTGAACAGTTATGTGTCGTATTTTCTCCGCTGCTCTTCTTGGCTATTTATAGGCTTTTCTTCCAAAGGTAACAATGAATGTGACTTAAATATTTATATCCGTTGTTTGCCACGTCGACATTCTTCTGACAACAATACACTGTATCTTTGCTGAAATGCAGCGTTCCCACTACAAGTTGCAGTCTGCTTTTGCACAATTTGTCAGTTGATAGCTACATTCCTCAACTGATGACGTGTAAAACTGTTTTATCAGTTTTGACAAAACCGATAGGATAAGCTGATTGATCTGAAATGATTGTAGTGTAACTGATCAGTTCCAACTGATCATCCAGTCGTCTACAATCTTCAGTTAGCTTAGTTCAGTTGCCGTTGATTTTCTGCGCACTAATCTTCTGTTAGGCAACCAATAGTTTGCGTATTTTAGATCAGTTATTTTCAGTCTTCTTCATCAGTTTGTTCAATATTTTACGCTCAATTTGTCAAACCACCGAAACTAAGTTTCCAACATCTGCATAAGACAAGACTATTGGACGCCTCATCAATCTTATCTCTACGACAAAGATCTTACTACCAAATTGTCTTTGAGTCAACGAACAGTAGTCAAAAAAGAGTTTAAGACACCTTCCAGGAAAAATATCACGAAAGCCAAAATTGGTCAGTCTAAGGCTGTCAAGCTCAAGCAGGAAGTTAATCATACATCATTGTGATACTGAAGCTACACCTTCTTCTCCAGTCAAGAAACACTAAACCACTAAAGCCAAACCTATCTCAATTCAAGGCATATTGACACCTTTGCTTGTTGAAAAAGAGAAGAGGCAGGATATCACAGCTCAGAAAACTGATCTACCATAGCCCCAAACTTATGTCGAGGTAGCTACTACTGAGACAATCGACAAAGGAGATTTTGCTAAACAAAAAGAAAAGCTAACTCTGATTGGAATAGCTGCCCATGTTCTAACAGTTTCTCCACCTACCATTCTACAAGCAGCTAGGCCCAAAGGCATAGTAATCGTGGATCCTATTGAATCTACTAAATTTGGCCGGGCCTTCTCGTACACTTCTGAAGTGTCAAAAGGAAAAAGAAAAGGAAAAGGAAAAATAGAAGAAGCTGAGCAGTTCATACCCGTGTCTATCGTCCAAACTCAGATTGACTAGTTGATTTGCTGCGCATTAATCTTCAGTTAGGCAACCAATAGTTTGCGTATTTTAGATCATTTCCTTTTAGTCTTCTTGATCAGTTGATTCAATATTTTACGCTCAATTTGTCAAACCACCGAAATTAAGTTTCCAACAATTTCCTCTTTTTAGGTATTTGACAAAACTTAGAAAGTACGAACTGATCAAACTGGACACTTTGTAGAGAAAATAATCTTTTATTGGCAACTCTTTCAATGTACAAATTCGTACAAAGAATGAATGAATAAAAGAATCTTCTAACTGACTAAAATTCATCAAAATCTGCCAAACTCTTCAACTGAATAAGAATAAAGAGATTGTCTTCTAACTGATCTTGATCTTCATTTCTTTGCTCTTTTATCAGCTTGTTCTTGATCAGTCAGTTGACTAGGTCTCTTCTTGGATTGCTTCTGCTGATCTTCTTTTTTTTTTTTTTCTTCTTCCCCCTTTTTGTCAAACTTATCAACCCTGCTGGATAATGTACGAACTTTCAAAGTGAAATTTTATAAGGCATTTACTATATGTTCTTGCATCAAATCCATTCGCTTTGTGACTACGTCTTGCAAGAAATCCATGTGTTTTGAGAACATTTCTTGATCGCGGAAATGAGCTTGAATCGTCACTCGGTCCTTCTTTAACTGATCTATTTGGAAGAATAGTGAAGTAACATCCTTTGTGACTTGTAAATTCTTCAAAGTATTCTCCTTAATAGAATCAATCTTCAAGGTGTGCAGCAGTTGGGTTGATTTGATGTCAAAAATTGATGTAAGCAGATTGAGAATGTTGGACTGAATGTATTCTATCATAGATTCAGTAGCCGATGGTATTTCAAGAGATATAGCTCCAGAGGATTCTGGTTCCTGCTCCTTGTCTTTTTGAGAAAAGATTACCAAGGCTCTATCAGTTGATTCAGTCACAATAGTAATCATTTCTGACACATCTTCTGTTATTGTTTCCTGTTGAAGTTCTGGAGGAAGAGTGAGATTTTGGATAGCAGTTGAGCTTGAAGGCTCGTCAGTTGGTTGTTCAGCTGATACTGTAATCGGTTTTTCAGTTGATTGATCAACTGATATTGTAGTCGGCTCTTTAGTTGGCACTTCTTCAGTTGGTTTCTTGTGCAATTGAGCCTCTTCAGTTTCATCTAGAACTGCTTGTTCAGTCGTGGCAGCCGACTGAACTGGTTCTTCAGTTACATGAAAAATAGCCTCCGAGGCGGCTGTTCAGTTAAGCTCTGTTCTTCAACTGCTTCTTTGGTTAGAATATTCAGCTGAATATAAGTGGTAACTGATTGTATGACTTCGTTGATGTTTGCCAGTGATAACTCAGCATCAGTGTAGAGTTGAAGAGCTGTAGTAGAAGATGGAGGAACTGAAGGTGATGGTTGTGCATCCTTTGAAGAAGAAGCAGTTGCTGGCTCAGTTGATGCAGCAACTGGTTCCTTGGATGGTTCTGGATGTTGGACCAATTGTTCAACTTCCTCTTTAGATGAAGGACTTTGGGTATTTGTTGGAATAATCAACTCTTTATCCATTTCCCAAGTTTTAATCTTCATCTGCAGTGATAGTAGATCCATGTCCAGTTGGTTATAAACTGCTCTGTCATTGAATGCAGTTGGACTGATTGGATCATAATTTTGGTGTAGCTCAGCAAGCAACTGTGCTAGTTTCTTGACACGCACTAGATCAAAGAAATACTCCCTCCTCTCTGATGCTTGAACAATCGAGGCAGCTTTGACTACCTTCAAGACTACAGCCTCCAAAGCAATGAATTTCTTCAAAACTGCTTTCTTCCGTAATTGCTTGGCAAAAAATCCGGTTCGAAATCTGACCCATTCATTGTAAGTCTTGAACTTTGATTCAGAAAACTCATTCACCTCTTTCCATATCAGATCGATATGAGTCTGAATTGGATTTGTGAAACGTCTGCTATTCGTTTTGCTAAAAAAGTATTAGAAAATTATTTTTTTTCTAACTCCCATAATTCGGCCGAACCCTTAAAAAATTATATAAAATATTTTGATACCATTAAAAAATAAATCAACCAACTAACATTTGAAAATCAAAAGCAAAATAAATAGTCTTAAAAATTTTTAACGTAAATCTTAAGTGCGGAAAATAGAAGCGCTGGTCTTCGGATAATGTGCTCCGACAGTCCAACAAATTCAACCATCAAGATCTCCCACATCATAATTATCAATATCACATGTATCAATCACACCTAGTGAGTCTAAAGACTCAACACATCATATTCTTGATAACAAATAATACGTATAAAACCACAAGCAACAATGAATAATATTTGTACTTAAAATAACATTTTTATAATAATGCATAAATTTTAAACATATTCATTTTCATATCAACATATTCATTTTCATATCAACATATTCATATTCATATTCGTGTTTGTTGAATTCAGATCGTGATTGTGACTCGTATTCGTATTCGTATTGGGCAATGGATCCATCTATAAAAACCACAGTGCTGGGCGACGGAGACAACAGAAACACTCTTACTGGTCAACTGAGCCTTGGCCAACATATTAACGTATTCGTATCTCTATCCAACGAAACAATATCGTCGGGCTCTCACTAGGACCATAATCCTCACGATATCTCCAACAAATCATCGTATTAGTCACAATCCTGTCACGTCCTTCAACATTTCGGATTTCCATCACTCAATAAAAACATGCATATAATATTTTTTTTTCTTTTAAACCAAGCATGCAACATATCTTTTAAATGCCAATATAAAATCATAAAAATCCATAAAAATTAAAAAAAATCATAATTTAACATATAAAAATCTATCAGCATTTAAAGTAATCATATTAGCATATAAAATAACATTCAGGACACTGCCATGACGTTTACAAATTTTTAGGTGTAAATTTACTGTTTTACCCCTGTACGTAAAATTTCACGTTTTTGACTTTTTCTTAATTCCATTGACTCTAACGTGTCCCAAATAATTATTTAAGCCTAAATTAAAATTTTCATATTTTTATTTAGCTTAAATACTAGACTTTTTTATTAATTCGTAATTAGTCGTTTTGAAGGCGTTTTAATCCCAAAAAAATTTCAAACTTTAATGTAAAATTCCTAAATTCAAAATTCAGACTTTTTATATTATTTTAGTCCTCATTAACCACGACTCGACCCCCGTGAGCCATGTTTTCATTTAATTTTCAACTAGAAAACCCTAGACGAGCCCAAACTAGGAACCCACAAACCATCTTCAATTTTTCTCGAGCCCAGCTCGAACCACCATGAGCCAAACCCGAGCCACCCTTTTTCTAGACCCTACTGGACCCTTAACACACTTAGGAACCAGCACAAACCCAACACCGAAGCCCCCAACCACCCACACCAGCTGGCCGAGAACTCGAACTTTGGCAAGGACACTTGTTTACTCGCCTATGATCTAGCCAACCCAACCAGCCCTGTACCAACCCCTTGTGCACCTTCCTAGGAAGCTAAGGACTCACTCTAGCCCAGCACGTTCTCCCTTGGGCTCTCGGGTGGGAGTCCTAGCTTGCTAGCTAGGACTCTTTCCCAGCCCTTGTGCTTGAGTCCTAGCATGGCTAGGACTCTTCCCTTGACTCAATCAGACCCTGGCCGAGACCTGGCCCCAAGCCGTGACCAAGCCAAGTGCCCAAGTTCAAAAACCGAGCCCCATAATCAGCCCTTACCAGATTTTGGTTCCAGCTTGTGTCATGTGCATGTGCAGCATGAGTGGTGTGTCTTAGGACTCTTTAAAGCCTGTAGAAACCACCCTTAAACATTTCCTAATCATGGATGCCCCCTTTATGCATGTAAACATCACAATTTGGATAAAAAAATAATGCTTGAAATTTCATGTTATGTACCAAAAACGAAAATAAACAAAAGTGTCACTTGTTTTTCCATAAAATTCATACATAAACATATATTATGGTGTGATCATGTTTGAAGGAAAGAATTATGCGTGCCTTTGCGTATTTAACGCACGATTATTAGTTGACGATTGAAGAACGACGACACGAAGATCCTTGGCTAGAAATTCCTTGAAGCTTTTCCAATTTTTCTATCAAGACTAATGTCTGTGCCGTGTAATTTTGATTGGGGAGAATTTGTAATCTGATGGTGTGTGTGTGGCCGTGAGGTATGAGGGTTTGGGGAGGGGTTTAGAACATTAAATACTTAATTAAGTTGCTAATAAGGCTTAAGCCCACTACGTAGGTAAATTAGGCACATTAGTGCTTAATTAAAATATTAAAAATAATTTTGTTTAAATAAATTTATGAATTTATTAGTCGGGTTGTCAAAACATTCGTATTTTTGTTGAAAAATCAACACCGATAAAATTTACGTCCCGGCATATAAAATCACCTCAAAACCCCTTATTTTCAAAAATAAGAAAAAGCATCACTCATATTTTAAATAATTAAAAAAAATTATTTGATAAAAACATATTCTATTTTTCAGCCCTTAGTCTCCGTACCTCGATCGCAACTCGAATAATCTTTAAAAATACATTTTAATACATGTAAGTAGAAAAAATAATAACACATCATATAAACATGTCACATAATCAATTTAGCAATTACATTCAATTAATTACTCATTTTTCATATTTATTAGATTTGCATGCAGTTGAATTACGTCGTCTTAATTTTGGACCTTACAATTCCTCCCTCCCTTAAATAAAATTTCGTCCTCGAAATTAGAACTTACCGAATAGATCTGGATAGCGACTCCTCAAGTCCCTCTCGGTTTCTCAAGTAGCTTCTTCTTCCGAGTGATTCAGCTACTTGGCCTTGACCATTGGAATAACTTTGTTTCGGAGTCTTCTTTCCTGCCTTGCCAAGATTTGGACATGTCTTTCTTCATATGTCATATTTGGAGTTAATTGTAGAGGTTCATAATTTAGCACATGTGACGGATTCAACATGTATTTCGCAGCATCGAAATATGGAACACATTGTGAACTCCAGACAGCATCGGTGGCAGCGCCACTCTTTAAGCTAGTGTCCCAATCCTCTCCAAAATCTCAAACGGACAAATAAATCTTGGACTAAGCTTGTCTTTCTTGCCAAAACGCATTACACCTTTCATAGGTGCTATTTTCACAAACGCATGATCTCCCACAGCAAACTCTAAGTCTCTTCGTCTCTTGTTGGCATAACTCTTTTGTCGGCTTTGTGCAGTCTTCATTCTCTCTCGAATTTTGACTACTAGCTCGGTAGTCTCTTCAATCACATCTGAACCCATTTCTCTTCTTTCACCAACCTCGTCCCAATGAATAGGAGATCTACATTTTCTTCCATAAAGTGCCTCAAAAGGAGCCATCCCGATTGATGATTGGTAGCTATTATTGTAGGTGAACTCCACTAGATATACTTTTGGTTCCCAACTGCCTTGGAAATCAATAACACATGCTCGTAGTAGATCTTCGAGAATTTGAATAATACTTTCGGACTGACCATCGGTTTGATGATGAAATGTTGTACTGAATAACAACTTGGTCCCCATCGCTGCATGCAGACTCTTCCAAAAAGATGACGTAAATCTCGGATCTATGTTGGAAACAATAGATACAGGAATCGCATGCAGACTAACTATCTCCCAGATATACAACTCTGCATATTGAATCATGGTGAAGGTCGTCTTAATAGGTAGAAAATGCGCTAATTTCGTAAGACGATTCACTATCACCCATATAGCATTGAATCCCTTGATTGTCTTCGGCAATCCCACAACAAAATCCATAGTGATATTTTCCCATATCCACTCGGGAATAGGAAGTGGCTTAAGTTTTCCTGCTGACAAGTCAAACACTCGAATACAAATCTCTGAATATCTCTTTTCATACCTGGCCACCAGTACAACAACCACAAATCCTTGTACATTTTCGTGCTTCCCGGATGAATGAAATATGGTGTGTCATGAGCTTCCTTCATAATGAGATCTCTCAAAGAATTGTCACAGGAACCCATAAAAAATCTCGATAACGGACTATAGCATCCACCTCAGAATTTAACTTCCGGCCATTGGCTTCATCTCTAGCTCTCCACTTCTGCAATTGCTCATCAGTAGACCGTCTGTCATGAATTCTATCTCTCAAAGTAGACTTTACTGATAATGTGGCAAGTTTAGGGGCCTCGCCCCTAGCATATACTATAAGCTCAAACCGCTGCATCTCGGACTGCAATGGTCTTTCAAGTGATAGATGAGTGATAACTGCTGCTTTTCTACTCAATGCGTCTGCCACAACATTAGCTTTCCCCGGATGATAGCTAATCTCACAGTCGTAGTCCTTTACTAATTCAAGTCATCTTCGCTGTCTCATATTCAATTCATTTTGGGTGAAGAAGTATTTCAAACTTTTATGATCAGTGAAAATCTTGCACTTCTCCTGTACAAGTAATGTCTTCATATCTTCAATGCAAAGAGTACTGCTGCAAGCTCAAGATCATGAGTATGGTTGTTTTTCTCGTGAATTTTTAACTGTCTCGACGCTTAAGCTATAACTCGGTCATTTTGCATCAGAGCTGCGCGCAAACCAAGTTAGAAGCGTCGGTGTATAGAACATACTCTCCTTGCCCCGATGGCATACATAACACTGGCGCTGAAATAAAGGCTTGCTTTAACTTAGCAAAACTATCTTGACACTCGGGTCCCCATACAAACTTTGCATTCTTCTTTGTCAAGGCGGTCATGGGTACCGCTATAGATGAGAATCCCTAAATAAACTTGCGATAATAGCTAGCTAGTCCCAAGAAACTACGAATCTCTGTAACACTCTTAGGTACTGGCCACTCTTTCACTGCCTCAACTTTACTTGGATCAACTTCGACGCCATCACTAGAAATGATGTGGCCTAAGAAAGCCACCCTATCAAGCCAAAACTCGCACTTGCTGAATCTTGCATATAACTTTCTGTTTTGCAATACTTGCAGTGTTGTCCTCCAATGACGACTATGCTCCTCTTTATTCTTCGAATAGATCAAAATATCATCAATGAAGACTATAATAAACTGATCCAGATATGGCTGAAATACACGATTCATGAAATCCATGAAGATCGCTGGCGCATTGGTCAACCCAAATGGCATGACCATAAACTCGTAGTGCCCATATCTAGTACGAAACACTGTCTTGTGAATATCCGACTCTTTCACTTTCAGATGATGGTATCCAGAATGAAGATCAATTTTAGAAAATATCGATGCTCCTTGCAACTGATCAAATAAATCTTAAATACTTGGTAGAGGATACTTATTCTTGATAGTGACCCTATTAAGATCTCGATAATCAATGCAGAGTCGCATACTACGGTCTTTCTTCTTCACAAATAATACCGGTGTGCCCCATGGAGAATAACTAGGGCGAATAAAACCATTTTCTAGCAATTCTTTAATTTGATCTTTTAATTCTTTCATTTCGGCAGGTGCTAGGCGATAAGATGCTTTAGATATAGGTACTGTGCCCGGCATTAGTTCAATAAAGAATTCCACTTCACGATTTGGTGGAATGCCAGAAACGTCCTCGGGAAAGACGCTAGGAAAATCTCTGACAATATCAACATCCTCCAATTTTTGAGTGATAGGAGCATGTGCGGTAGTGACCCATGCTAGAAAAACTTGGCATCCACGTTTAATAAGCTTCATCGCACATAGACAGGAGATAACGTGCGGCATTTGTTTGTTTCTCGCCGCCTCAAAGACAAAAGATTTACCACTAGGCGGTCGAATAAACACTAATCGTTGACGAAAATCAATCTAAGCTCCATTCGCTGATAACCAATCCATCCCAAGTATGATATCAAATTCAGGCATAGAGAGTACAATAAGATCTGCTCGAACCATATCTTTGAATAAACGAAGCTCCAAATTCTTGACAATTTTAGACGTGAGCATTTGACCACCGGAAGGAATAGAACATTTGAAACCCAAACCCATATCCTCAGGAATAATATTAAGTCGTTTGATGAAGGTTTCAGATATGAAAGAATGTGTAGCTCTCGAATCTAGCAGTGCATAGGTCGCTACACCTTGAATGATAATCCTCTCTGCGACGAAAACTTCTTTTAAATCTTTTCGTGTTGAAACTTAAAGAATTTCTATCATTAATTTCCCAAAGTTTTGTGAAGATTACGTGTTGAACTTAAGCTTTTCTTGAAAAAATTGCGTTTTATCCCTTCATTTTTCTGAAATTTACATTTTAGTCCCCAAATTTTGCAATATTTTCAATTTAATCCTTAAATTTTTGAAAGTTTCCAATTTAGTCCCTTAGGTTTCGAAATTTACTTATTTGGTCCTTAAGAATTCGGAAATTGTTTCCAAGCCCCTTAACTTTTGGATATTTGCAATTAAGTCCTAAAACTTTCGAAAATTGCACTTAGAATCCTTCAAAATTCGAAACCCCTTTTCAACCCTTAATTATGATTTTTCTTTAATTTTGGTTGTAAAATTTTTATTTGGAATTGTTACATCTTTTACATAAAATAAGGCTAAAAAATCTATACCACTTTTATGGTTTCTAAAATCATATCTTAAATCCAACTAAGGTAGAACATACAACCTAATTCCACTAGGTTAATCTTGATCTCAATTAAATTCTAATAACCAATTCAACATTTCATGCAAATAAGAGCAATATAAAAATGTTAAATGACTAGGTTACCCGTGATAAGCGTAGTGTCTGTCTCCTCCTCAGCTTCTTCAGCATTGATAACATATGCTCTTCCAACAGTAGATGCATTCTTCTTCCGGCAATCAGCAGCTTTGTGTCCTTTTTCCTTGCATATGAAGCACTTAGTAGTACCCCACACGCATGGTCCATAGTGTAGTCGATTGCATTTCTTGCATGGTTGTCCCTCTGCAGGTTTTGGTGCTGCATAAGGTGGCTTTTGCTGTCCTTGCTTCTTGACTTGACCTTTGGGTTTTTGAGGCCTTTGAGGCCTTTGAGGTCTAGGAGGACCCGTATATGGCTGATTATTATTCTGATGTTGCTGCCTCTTGCGCTGCATCTGAAACTCAAGGTCCTTCAAAGATTTCTCAGACTGGAATGCATAACCAGTAGCAGTAGCATAATCCACAGGACGCATCATCATCACATTATTTCGAATGGTAGGTCGTATTCCATCCATGAAGTGCCTCAACTTCTCTGCAGGATCCCTCGCAATAAGGGGTACAAAGTGACAACCACTATCAAATTTTTTCACAAATCCAGCAACAGAAGCGTCTCCCTGTTGGAGAGTCATAAATTCCCTCTTCAATCGCCCTCTAACATCAGCTGTAAAATATTTCTCGTAGAATAGCTCCTTGAATCGAGCCAAATTGAGTGAAGCAAGATCAACACCATGCTCGGCTCCTTGCCACCATAAAGAAGCATTGTCTCTAATCAGGTAAGTGGCAGACCTCACACGGTCAGCATCCCCCATATTCAGATAACGAAAGTGTACCTCAAGTGCACGAATCCAAGCCTCAGCAGCAAAGGGATCGGGGGTGATAGCCTCCGGAACTGATAATATATGTCATGTTGTTTCCTAGGTGCATGCTGTAACAGCTGTAATTGCTGCTGTAACTACAGCTCGAAGAAACGAGCCATCCCCTCTAAGGCACGAGTAGCAGCATCCCCATTAGGAGGCGGGGGTGCATTAACATTGTCTTGTCGGTTCACACTGTTCTCAGCCGTATTCTCAATAGCAGGGGCATGTCTAGGAGGCATTTTATCTAAACGTTTTCCGAATTCTAACATAACAAACATGAGTTTAAATCTAAGTTTTCTAATCATATGACATATCCTAATTCATTTAGCAATTTAAGCATGCAAAGCATATATACTCAAAAAGCTAGTAAACATATTATTCATGTAATCATGCAGGTAACATAATATTAAATCATATAAAGCATGTAAAACTTACAAATTGAGGCTTGATGACTGATCTTCTTGGCGCTGATGGTGGCACATCCCTTTACAGGACCTTTGCTCTGATACTAACTGAAATGTCTGCTATTCAATTTCTCTAAAAAAGTACTAGAAATTTTTTTTCTAACTCTCATAATTTGGCCGAACCCTTAAACAAATTATATAAAATAATTTGACACCATTAAAAAGTAAAACAACCAACTATCATTTGAAAATCAAAGGAAATAGTCAAAACTTAAAATCGTCATATGTTTTACCAAACCTAAAAAGCAATAAATTTTGAAAATTATAGCTCATACTAAACCTCTCAAAAACCACTCAAAAGCATAATAAATAGTCTTAAAAATCTTTAATGTAATCATAAACATAAATCATAAGTGCGGAAAATAGAAGCGCTGGTCCTCGGTTCATGTGCACCGACAGTCCAGCAAAGTCAACCATCAAGAGCTCTCACATCATAATTATCAATATCACCTGCATCAATCACACCTTGTCAGTCTAAAGACTCAACACATCTTATTTTTTATAACAAATAATACGTATAAAACCACAAACAACAGTGAAAAATACTTGTACTTAAATAACATTTTCATAATAATGCATAAACTTTAAACATAAACATTTTTTATCAACATATTCATATTAACATAATTATATTCCTATTCGTGTCTGTTGAATTCAGATCATGATTGTGACTCGTATTCGTATTCATATTGGACGATGGATCCATCTATAAAAACCACAGTACTGGGCGACGAGGACACCAACAACACTCTCACCGGTCAACTGATACTTGGCCAACATATTAACATAATAACATATTCGTATCCGTATTCAAGGAAACACGATCGTCGGGCTCCCACTAGGACCATAACCCTCACGAAATCTCCATCATATCATCGTATTAGTCACAATCCCTTAACGTCCTATAATATTTCGTATTTCCATCAGTTAATAAAAACATGCGTGTAATATCGTTTTTCTTTTAAACCAAACATTCAACATATCTTTTAAATGCCAATATTAAATCATAAAAATCCATAAACATTAAAAAAAATCATAATTTAACATATAAAATTCATCAGCAATTGAAATAATCATATTATCATATAAAAAAGCATTCAGGACACTGCCATGACGTCTACTAATTTTTAGCTGTAAAATTACCTTTTTACCCTTGGAAGTAAAATTTCATGTTTTTGACTTTTTTTTAATTTCATTGAATCTAACATGTCCCAAATAATTATTTAAGCCTAAATTCAAATTCTCATAATTTTATGTAGCTTAAATACTATACTTTTTAATTAATTCGTAATTAGTCATTTTGAAGGCGTTTTAATCGTGAAAAATTTCAAAATTTAATATAAAATTCATAAATTCAAAACTTAGACTTTTTATATTATTTTAGCCCTCGTGAACCATGACTTGACCCCCGTGAGCCATGTTTTGATTTAATTTCAAACTAGAAAACCCTAGCCGAGCCCAAACTAGGAACCCAAGAACCATCTTCAATTTTTCTTGAGCCCAGCTCGAACCACCATGGGCCAAACCCGAGCCATTCTTTGTCTAGACCCTACTGGACCCTTAACACCCTTAGGAACCAACCCAAACCCAAAACCGAAGCCCCCAACCACGCACACTAGCTGGCCGAGAACTCCAACTTTGGCAAGGACTATTGTTTACTCGCCTAGGATCTAGCCACCCCAACCAGCCCTAAACCAACCCCTCGTGCACCTTCCTAGGACACCAAGGACTCATCCTAGCCCATCCCTAAGCCCCCAGGCCGAGCCATCTACTCTCCATAGCCCACGCAGCCCTGTGCATTCTTCCCTGGGCTCTCTGGTGGGAGTCCTAGCTTGCTAGTACTCCTTCCTAGCCCTTGTGCTCGAGTCCTAGCGTGGCTAGGACTCTTCCTTTGACTCAATCAGCCTCTGGCCGAGCCTTGGCCCCAAGCCGTGACCAAGCCAAGCGCCCAAGTCCTAAAACCGAGCCCCATGATCAACCCGTATAAGATTTTGGTTCCAGCTTGTGTCATGTGCATGTGCAGTGTGAGTGGTGTGTCTTAGGACTTTTTAAAACCTGTAGAAACCACCCTTAAACCATTTCTTATCATGGCCGCACCCTTTATGCATATAAACATCACAATTTGGATAAAAAATCATGCTTGAAATTTCATGTTATGTACAAAAAACGAAAATAAACAAAAGTGTCACTTGTTTTTCCATACAGTTAATACGTAAACATATATTATGGTGTGATGATGTTTGAAGGAAAGAATTATGCATGTTTTTACGTATTTAACGCACGATTATTCGTTGACGATTGAAGAACGACGACACGAAGATCCTTGGCTAGAAATTCCTTGAAGCTTTTCGAATTTTTCTATCAATACTAAGGTGTGTGTCATGTAATTTGATTGGGGATAATTCGTAATCTGATGGTGTATGTGTGGCCGTGAGGTATGAAGGTTTGAGGTGGGGTTTAGAACATTAAATACTTAATTAAATTGCCAATAAAGCTTAAGCCCACTAAGTAGGTAAATTAGGCTCATTAGTGCTTAATTAAAATATTAAAAATACTTTTGTTTAAATAAGTTTGTGAATTTATTACCCGGATTGCCAAAATGCTCGTATTTTTGTTGAAAAACCAAAACCGATAAAATTTACATCTCGGCGTATAAAATCACCTCAAAACCTCTTATTTTCAAAAATAAGAAAAAACATCACTCATATTTTAAATAATTAAAAATAATTATTTGATAAAAACATTTTCTATTTGTAAGGCCCGAGATTTTATCATTTTAATCCGAGATTATTTAATTTATGAATTTTGGAATGATGAATTAGATTCCACGGTTTTTGTAATTAATTAGGATTGAAATGGAATTAAAAAGAGTTGTGATGACCAAATCGCAAATAGTGAAGGTTTCAGGGACTAAAGTGCAATTAATGATTTGAGTGGGACACTTGTCACCACCATGTACTTGATATGTAAAAAATCTTCAATTCCTTCTTAACTTCCAGAGAAAGAATCGAGGGAAGAGCTTCGTGAAATTCTCAAACTTCATTTTAACTTAGAAATTTGATTGTGCCAAATCCGGGTATCAGACTTTCGATCCGAGCACAGTTTTGTGATCCTCTCGTCGATAGCTACTACAGGACTTAAGTTTTATTGAGTTCTGTTATCATTTGAAATTATGATATTGGAGGAATTATGATGTGATCATTATTATGTGGTCTGGGAATACTAGACAACGTAGAATCGAAGTCTGATCGAAGAACAAGTTGATTTTGGAATTGTTATGATTTTCTGATTTTATCGATTGAAATTGAACACATTTGGATTCTTGATTGATTACAGATTGTAGCGAATATGGGTTATGATTTGTAATTGATATATGTTGATATTGTATTGACGGGGATATCGGGATTGTGCCGTTATGCTGTTAATTTTGAATTAGATTCAGATTAATCGGATTTAGTATTGAATTGGCAATGCAATGTTGATATTAATATTCTCGATATGTCATTTCAGATTGACAGAGACAGTCTTGAATTCAGAATTTCCAATTCTTCAGACAGAGACTACGAACGAAAGGTATAAGCCGATGTTAACCGGGAGATTAACTTGAGTCAGATTGGACTCTAGTATCCCTAAAATCACATACTTTATTTTATTTCAATTGTTTAACATTGATATGATTAATCTATTGATTTATACTAAGTAGGGAATAGCCGATAGCTATTGAGCGAGAGTCATTGACAGAAGGGCCAGACAGTGATAGAGTGGTCATTGGCCCATTGCACATTGTCATAGGATAGCTTTGGCGGATATGCCAAGTCTGTGGCGGATATGCCAAGACACTGATTATTGACTTATATCGATATTGCTTAGGGGCGGATCGACTCCTATCGCTGAGATTCGATATATGTGTTAATGTCCAGGAACCGGGATCCCGAGATTAGAGATGAGTCGAGTCGGAGATGACGAGTTAGAGAGTTTTATCTGTATTCACTAATGTATCATAAATTATGATTCATGTTTTGAATACATGGTTTATGCTTTTGTATATAATTTTATGCATCGCATGTATACATTGCTTATACTGGGATTTTATTCTTACCGGAGTTATCCGGCTGTTGTCTTGTTTGTATGTGTACATGGCAACAGGTGGGACATGATCAGGGTCGAGGAGATGATGAGAGATTGTGAGTAGAGTGGAGACTACGGACTTTGACGTTGTTGTAGATAGGATTCAGCACTTGAAATTTAGTTGTTGAACCTTAGTTTGAGTTTGATGTTTGTTGTACGAGACTTGTACTTTTATACTAATATGTATATTAGATTGAATTACATTACATTCTGCAATTTTAAAAAAAAAATTTATACCCAGATTAATTAATTGATTCATTTATCCCAATGACGATTAAAAAGATGATTAGCGCCCGGGTCCCCACAACAGTTGGTATCAGAGCAGTAGGTTCCTGAGATTGAACTAGATCAGAGCAGTAGGTCTAGAACTGCAGGTTCCTGGAGACGAAGATAGAAGCTAGTGAGCGGGGTAGATTGAGTTTTCTTTCCTGCTTTGTGTGCTAGCATGTTTATTGTTTTCAATATTACATGTTTACTGAATTATCTGATTTGATATGGTAACCTGTATTATTGAGAATGAATCAGAATCGATTCTTGATCAGAGGTACGTTGATCAGAAAGGGACTGAAACAAATTTGTTTTATTGGATTGCTAACCTTTTTGATAATCAGATATGCCTTCCCGACGAATTCCAGAACAGGGCAGTACATCGAATCCTCCAATGGATGTGACAGCAAAACCGATGGAAACATTGCTGAAGAGATTTCAGTCATTTCATCCACCGACTCTGAAGGGTACTGAGACTTCAGTTGATTGCAAGAGTTGGCTAGATGACATTGAGATGCTGTTTGAGTCCTTGGATTATACAGATGAGCGGAGAGTGAAACTGATTGGGCACCAGTTGCATGACGTTTCAAAGAACTGGTGGATTACAACGAAGAGAGCATTGGAGCATAGAAGTATGAATGTTACTTGGAAGGTATTTAAGACTGAATTTTAATAGAGATTCTTTCTAGTGTCATATAGAAAGGACAAAGGCGCAGAATTTGCAAATCTGAGACAGGGTCAACTGAACATTGAGGAATATGTGGCCAATTTCTCTACATTACTACGATTTGCTCCACATGTGGCCAAGAACGACGAAGCTGTTGCTGATCAGTTCATTAATGGCCTGAATCCTGAAATCTTTACACTGGTGAACACTGGACGACCGAACAACTTTACTGATGCCCTGAACAGAGCAAATGGAGCCGAAGCTGGTCTGATTAGACAGAAAGGAGCTTCGTATGTCACACCAGCACCGAGACCACAGCAAACATCCTCAGCTCAGTTTTCACAACCTCCCCCCCAGATTTGAGAGTGGCAGTAGTAGTAGTGGAAAGAGAGATCAGTTGAAAGCTCGAGAGAAACAGTTCAAGAGATCTGGAAGCAGTTCATCCAGTTCTAGTGGCTCACGACAGACTGCCCAGAGCCAGAGTTATACCGGAGCTTATTGCAGCACGTGTGGAGGGAGACATTCCACAGAGTAGTGCCGAGGAGTGTTTGGCAGTTGCCGTATTTGCGTATAGTAGGGACATTTTGCTAGAGTATGTCCTCAGAGAGGTTCTCAGGGAGCAGAGTCATCTGGATCAGTGGATCAGACAGGGAGACGACCATCAGCTGTTCATTCTTTCCAGCCAGCACCATCTACCTAGTCACAACAAAGGCCAGGAGGAAGCCAGACAGTTAGCCAGCCTCCTAGACAGCAGGCCAAAGTTTTTGCTTTGACTGAGGAGCAGGCACATGATGCACCTGATGATGTCGTTGCAGGTAACTGTTCTATTTCTGGTTATCCTGCTTATGTATTGATTGATACTGGTGCATCGCATACATTCATATCTGAGAGATTTGCATTGATGCATTATTTGCCTGTTGAGTCATTATCTACTTTAGTATCTGTCTCTTCACCTTTGGGGAGAGGTCTTGTATCAGTGACTTCTATTTGATCTTGTATGCTACAGTATGATGGTCATGAGATTGAGTTAGACTTTATTGTGTTTGGGTTATCTGATTTTGACTGTATTATCGGTATTGATATGTTGACCAAGTACAGAGCTACCGTTGATTGTTTTCATAAGATTGTACGATTCAGACCTGACATGGCTGACGAATGGAAATTTTACGGTAAGAATTCTAGATCTAGAATTCCTTTGATATCTGCCGTGTCTATGACTCGATTATTGCAGAAAGGAGCAGAGGAGTTCCTTGTCTATTCAGTTGATTTACTGAAATCGAGCCCATCATTGGCGGATTTGTCAGTGGTGTGTGAGTTTGCTGATGTCTTCCCAGATGAGATTCCGGGTATACCTCCGATGCGAGAGATAGATTTCAGCATTGAATTGATTCCAGGTACAGTTCCGATCTCTAGAGCTCCGTACAGAATGGCACCGATTGAATTGAAAGAGTTGAAAGAGCAGTTGGAAGATTTACTGGCCAAGGGGTACATCAGACCGAGTGTTTCTCCTTGGGGTGCTCCAGTATTGTTAGTGAGGAAGAAAGACGGTTCAATGAGACTCTGCATCGATTACCGGCAACTGAACAAGGCGACGGTAAAGAACAAATATCCCTTACCTCGAATAGATGATTTGTTTGATCAGTTGCAGGGTTCTTCAGTTTATTCCAAGATCGATCTGAGATCTGGATATCATCAGCTGAGAGTCAGAGATTCTGATATCTCGAAAACAGCGTTTAGAACCAGGTATGGACATTATGAGTTTATTGTCATGCCGTTTGGTTTAACAAATGCTCCAGCTGTATTTATGGGATTAATGAACCGTGTGTTTCAGAAGTATCTCGATGATTTTGTGATTATATTCATCGATTATATTTTGATTTATTCGAAGAATCTGATTGATCATGCTGAGCATCTGATAATTGTGTTGAGAACATTGAGAACTGAGAAATTGTATGCAAAACTGTAGAAATGTGAATTCTGGTTGAGACAGGTTGTATTTCTGGGTCACATCATATCCAGAGATGGTATTTCTGTTGATCCTAGCAAGGTTGAGGCCGTGATTTCTTGGTCGAGACCGGCATCAGTGCCGGAAATACGCAGTTTTATGGGTTTGGCAGGATATTATCGACGATTCATTAAAGATTTTTCCAGTATTGCTAAACCGATTACGCAGCTGACTCAGAAGAGTGCTCCATTTGTCTAGTCTGAGGGGTGTGAGTCCAATTTTGTTGAGTTGAAGAAGAGATTGACCAGTGCACCAATATTGACTATCCCGTCAGGTATTGGTGGATTTGTTGTATATTGTGATGCTTCTCACAGAGGTTTAGGATGTGTTTTGATGCAGCGAGGGCATGTTATTGCTTATGCTTCAAGACAGTTGAAGCCGCATGAATCTCGCTATCCAATTCATGATTTTGAATTGGCAGCCATTGTATTTGCTCTGAAGATATGGCGACATTACCTCTACGGTGAGAAATTTGAGATATATTCTGATTACAAAAGCTTGAAATATCTGTTTTCACAGTCAGAGCTGAATATGAGGCAGCGAAGATGGCTTGATTTATTGAAAGATTTTGATTGTGAAATCAAGTATTATCCAGGAAAGTCCAATGCAGCAGCTAATGCACTGAGTCGAAAGGTATGTTCTTTGTCCTTATCGACGATAGGTGTTTCAAATTTAAAAGAAGATTGCTGTTTGTCTGGATTGATATTTGAGACAGATAGTAAACCACTGAGATTATATGCCATTCAAGCTGAACCAGAGCTGATTTTGAGAATTAAAGCGGCTCAGAAAGTTGATCATAAAGTTCAAAAATCAATTGAGATGGTTAGATCAGGTAATCGGTCAGAGTATCAGGTACATGATGATGTACTGTATGTGCATAATCAGATTGTTGTGCCAGATGTTTCAGATTTGAAACATCGGATATTGTCAGAAGCGCACGATAGTCGATTCAGTATTCATCCGAGTGGCAGAAAGATGTATAATGATTTGAAGACACAGTTTTGGTGGAAACAGATGAAATCTGACGTTACAGAGTTTGTGTCAAAGTGTCTGAATTGCCAACAGGTGAAAGCTGAAAGAAAGAAATCAGGAGGTCTACTGCACAGTTTGTCGATTCCTGAATGGAAATGGGATCACATTTCCATGGATTTTGTGACGATGTTACGAAGATCTTCTAGAGGTTGTGATGCGATTTGGGTCGTGATTGACAGATTGACCAAATCAGCATGCTTTATTCCGTATCAGATGACATACAGATATGACCAGATGGCTGAAATTTATATCAGAGAAGTGGTCAGACTGCACGGAGTGTCGAATTCGATTGTATCAGACCGTGATCCTCGGTTTACTTCGCACTTTTGGCAGAGTTTACAACAGGCTCTAGGTACGAAGTTACATCTAAGTACCGCATATCATCCACAGACCAATGGGCAGTCAAAGCGGACTATCCAGACATTGGAAGATATGCTGAGAGCTGTAGTGCTTGATTTTAGCACTAGTTGGCAGGATTCATTACCACTTTGTGAATTCTCGTACAACAACAGCTATCAGACGAGTATTGAGATGGCTCCATTTGAAGCATTGTACGGTAAGAAGTGCAGATCCCCTCTATATTGGGATGATATCTCTGAGGTACCTGAGTTTGGACCTGATATGATTAGAGATATGACAGAAAAAGTGAAGCTGATTCAGAAGAGAATAAAGACAGCTCAAGACAGACAAGCCAAATATGCCAATGTTCGACGTAAATCGTTGGTATTTGAGGCAGGAGACCGAGTATTTTTAAAAATTTCACCTTTCAGAAGAGTTGTCAGATTTGGCAAGAAAGGAAAGCTGTCTCCACGATATATTAGGCCGTACGAGATTCTCGAGAAGATAGGAGATCGTGCCTATCGACTNTTCACATTTCCATGGATTTTGTGACGATGTTACCAAGATCTTCCAGAGGTTGTGATGCGATTTGGGTCATGATTGACAGATTGACCAAATCAGCATGCTTTATTTCGTATCAGATGACATACAGATATGACCAGATGGCTGAAATTTATATCAGAGAATTGGTCAGACTGCACGGAGTGCCGAAGTCGATTGTATCAGACCGTGATCCTCGGTTTACTTCGCACTTTTGGCAGAGTTTACAGCAGGCTCTAGGTACGAAGTTACATCTAAGTACCGCATATCATCCACAGACCGATGGACAGTCAGAGCGGACTATCCAGACATTGGAAGATATGCTGAGAGCTGTAGTGCTTGATTTTAGCACTAGTTGGTAGGATTCATTACCGCTTTGTGAATTCTCGTACAACAACAACTATCAGACGAGTATTGAGATGGCTCCATTTGAAGCATTGTACGGTAAGAAGTGCAGATCCCCTCTGTATTGGGATGATATCTCTGAGGTACCTAAGTTTGGACCTGATATGATTAGAGATATGACAGAAAAAGTGAAGCTGATTCAGAAGAGAATGAAGACAGCTCAAGACAGACAAGCCAAATATGCCAATGTTCGACGTAGACCGTTGGTATTTGAGGCAGGAGACCGAGTATTTTTAAAAATTTCACCTTTCAGAAGAGTTGTCAAATTTGGCAAGAAAGAGAAGCTGTCTCCACGATATATTGGGCCGTACGAGATTCTCGAGAAGATAGGAGATCGTGCCTATCGACTCGCATTACCGCCTTCTCTATCTGGAATACATGATGTCTTTCATGTATCTATGCTGCGGAAGTATCTCCCCGATGATTCTCATATTATTCAGCCAGACGAGGCCGAGCTTGATGAATCTCTGAGTTACGTTGAAAAGCCGATACAGATTATTGATCGTAAAGAAAAGAAACTCAGAACAAAGACTATCCCACTGGTGAAAGTGCAGTGGACTCGTTACGGCATTGAAGAAGCTACTTGGGAGACTGAATCAGATATGAGACAGAAATTCCCAGAGTTATTTCACTGATGTGAGTCTTTTATTTTAGCTTCGGTTATATCTTCTTTATCTGATATGATTTGACTGCCTACGATTTCGATGATGAAATCATGTCTCAGAGGGGGAGAATTGTAAGGCCCGAGATTTTATCATTTTAATCCGAGATTATTTAATTTATGAATTTTGGAATGATGAATTAGATTCCACGGTTTTTGTAATTAATTAGGATTGAAATGGAATTAAAAAGAGTTGTGAGGACCAAATAGCAAATAGTGAAGGTTTCAGGGACTAAAGTACAATTAATGATTTGAGTGGGACACTTGTCACCACCATGTACTTGATATGTAAAAAATCTTCAATTCCTTCTTAACTTCTAGAGAAAGAATCGAGGGAAGAGCTTCGTGAAATTCTCCAACTTCATTTTAACTTAGAAATTTGATTGTGCCAAATCTGGGTATCAGACTTTCGATCCGAGCTCAGTTTTGGGATCCTCTCGTCGATAGCTACTATAGGACGTAAGTTTTATTGAGTTCTGTTATCATTTGAAATTATGATATTGGAGGAATTATGATGTGATCATTATTATGTGTTCTGTGAATACTAGACATCGTAGAATCGAAGTCAGATCGAAGAACAAGTTGATTTTGAAATTGTTATGATTTTCTGATTTTATCGATTGAAATTGAACAGATTTGGATTCTTGATTGATTACAGATTGTAGCGGATATGGGTTATGATTTTTAATTGATATATGCTGATATTGTATTGACGGAAATATCGGGATTGTGCCGTTATGCTGTTAATTTTGAATTAGATTCAGATTAATCGGATTTAGTATTGAATTGGGAATGAAATGTTGATATTACTATTCTCGATATGTCATTTCAGATTGACAGAGACAGTCTTGAATTTAGAATTTCCAATTTTTCATACCGAGACTACGAACGAAAGGTATAAGCCGATGTTAACCGGGAGATTAACTGGAATCAGATTGGACTCTAGTTTCCCTAAAACCACATACTTTATTTTATTTCAATTGTTTGACATTGATATGATTAATCTATTGATTTATAGGAAGTAGGGAATAGCCGATAGCTATTGAGCGAGAGTCATTGACAGAAGGGCCAGACAGTGATAGAGTGGTTATTGGCCCATTGCACATTGTCATAGGATAGCTTTGGCGGATATGCAAAGTCTGTGGCGGATATGCCAAGACACTGGATTATTGACTTATATCGATATTGCTTAGGGGCGGATCCACTCCTATCGCTGAGATTCGATATATGTGTTAATGTCCAGGAACCGAGATCCCGAGATTAGAGATGAGTCGAGTCGGAGATGACGAGTTAGAGAGTTTTATCTGTATTCACTAATGTATCATAAATTATGATTCATGTTCTGAATACATGGTTTATGCTTTTGTATATGATTTTATGAATCGCATGTATACATTGCTTATACTGGGCTTTTATTCTCACCGGAGTTATCCGGCTGTTGTCTTGTTTTTATGTGTACATGGCAACAGGTGGGACAGTATCAGGGTCGAGGAGATGATGAGAGATTGTGAGTAGAGTGGAGACTACGGACTTTGACGTTGTTGTAGATAGGATTCAGCACTTGAAATTTAGTTGTTGAACCTTAGTTTGAGTTTGATGTTTGTTGTACGAGACTTGTATTTTTATACTGATATGTATATTAGATTGAATTACATTACGTTCCGCAATTTAAAAAAAAAATTTAGACCCAGATTAATTAATTGATCCATTTATCCCAATGACGATTAAGAAGATGATTAGCGTCGGGTCCCACACTATTTTTCAGCCCTCAGTCTCCGTTCCTCGTTCGCAACTTGAATAATCCTTAAAAATACATTTTAATATATGTAAGTCGAAAAACTACTAACACATCATATAAACATGTCACATAATTAATTTAGCAATTACATTCAATTAATTACTTATTTTTCATATTTCCTAGATTTGAATGCAGTTGAATTACGTCGTCTTAATTTTGGACCTTACAATTTGTCAGTCGGGGCTCTTCTATCACCTTGCCCTTCCCTTTCGGATCAGTTAGGATATGAGAGATACTCAGTCCTGATTCAGTTGCATCTAATTTCTCTCTTATCACTATTCCTTTTGGTCTCGCAAATGGTAGAGTAGTTGGAGCAGTGATGGAGATCAATGGAGCTTTGACTCCTGCTGGTTTTTGCTTATCACTAGATTTGGTGATAATCTTCTTAGATTGAGCAGTTTGAGGTGGTAACTGCCCTTCAGTTGAAGACTCAACTAGAACTGCCCTCAAAGGTGTGTCCTTGATTGGCTGTTCAGCTCCATCCAGTTTCAATCTTTCAGCTGGGATGGTTTCCACAACAGCTGCTAGTTTGGTTTTGAGAGTACTCGGCTTCTTCGTGATTTTTGGAAATGGAGTTCTTTCTGAATCAGTCTCACTGACAATCAGTTTTCTTCTGATTGTCTTGTTCTGAGCTATTTTCTTGATTTTTCTTGACTGATTTGGGAGCCTCCTGCGTCCCAATCTCCTTCTTCAATTTGATGAACTGCTCAGGAGATATGTCTAGCTTGAGCTTCGGTAGCTGAACATTCTTATCATTGAAGATTTTGAGCTTGGATTATTTCTCAGAAAAATCCACTACAAAAAAAAAACCAAAAGACTACGATTAAAAACCGTTGTCGTAGGTCAAGTAAAACCGTTGTTAAAAGCCCTGTGGTTAAAAGGTGTGCTCAAAGACAACAATGAAAAACCGTTGTCGTAGACGCCTAAAGACGACGGTGAAAAACCGTTGTTGTAGGTCTGTAAAACCGTTGTTAAAGGCCCCATGGTTAAAGAGTTCGCTTAAAGAAAACGGGTTTGGAGTGTTATGGTAGCTACAATTTATGTACAACCGTCGCTAAATAGCGACGGTATAACGCCCTGAAAATTTAAAGGTCCACGCGAACCACATGCATACAAGTTATTAAATTCTCTTGTATTTTAATTAAATGTTTTTATTGCATGAATTAATTATTTTGTGCATATTTACATGTTTAAAATATATTTTTCTACATGGTTGCATTAAAATGTATTTTTAAAGGATATTCGAGTTGCGATCGAAGAACGGAGAACGAGGGCTGAAGAATAGAAAATGTTTTTATTAAATAATTGTTTTTAATTATTTAAATTATGGGTGATGTTTTTTCTTATTTTTGAAAATACGTGGTTTTGAGGTGATTTTATATGCCGGGACGTAATTTTTATCGGTGTTGGTTTTTCAACAAAAATACAAACGTTTTGGCAACCTGACTATTAAATTCACAAACTTATTTTAACAAAACTATTTTTATACTTTAATTAAATCCTAATTAAGCACTAATGGGCCTAATTTTATGCTTAATAGGCCTAAGCCTTGATTAGTGAATTAATTAGTATAAAATTTGTCAAACACCCTAAACCTTATAATTTTCTACACGCCACTTTTGGCTTTTGCACACACCAAAACTCTTTCAAAAGTCACGGCACAACACACACAATAATTGGAAGGAAATTTCGAAAAGCTTCAAGGGTTTCAAGCCAAGGTTCTTGTCTCGTTCTTCGCAAACGTCAACGGTTTTTCGTGCGTTTAATACGTAAAGACATGCCATATTTCTTTCCTTCAAACATCTATCACACCATATTATTTATTTGAGCATGTTTAGAATGAAAACAAGTTACAAATCTTTGTATTTTCGCACATGCATCCTAGGTGGGTTTTAAAACATGTTTTTTGATCTAAAAACCATGAAATTCATGTACCTAAGGGGCTGCCATGATTAGGAGTTGAAAGGGGATGGTTTTACACAAGTCATAAGGCCTAGAACACACACACAATCGCAGCAAACAAGAAACATACATGTTGGAACCGTGGGTTTAATTATTTAGTAGGGCCGATGTGCTTGTTGTCTTCATGAATTCGAATTGTTGCTTGGCTTGGCTGGGGCTGGACCAGGCTGGGCTAGGATCATGTGTGAGTCAAGGGAAGAGTCCTAGAAATGCTAGGACTCGAGTTAAGTGGGCTGAGAGGAGTCCTTGCCAACAAGGACATCTACCCGAGAGAAGTTCAAGGGAGGATGCGCAGGGTTCAAGGTGTTGTGCAGGGATCATGGCTCGGTCTGGGGACTTTGGGCTGGGCTAGGTTAGGTCCTTAGGGTCCTAGGAGGGTGCACAAGGGTCTGGTCAGGGGCTGGGGCGGCTTGGTTGGCTGCTGGTTCAAGAATACGTGAGGGAGCCATGGAGACGCGCAACTGCTCTGAACCAGGTAGCTCGCACGCGGGTTATAGGGGCTGGGTTGGTCTGGGCTTGGTCTGGACGTGATCCAGGGTCGGTTAGGGTCATGGTGGTTTGGTGGTGGCTCGGCTGGAAAAGTCCTAGTGGGCTAGGAGTTCATAGGCGTTAGTTCCCTCCATGTACATAATTTGGTGTTCGGTTCCAAGTGTGTTGAGCGAGCCAGGGCTAGGTTTAGGGGCTTGGTCAAGAGGGTGCCTAGATGGGTTGGCTAGGTTTTGGCTCAAGGTGGCTTGGGCGTGGCTCGAGTAAATTGGGAGATGGCTCGGTGGGTTCGTTAGTGTGTCAAAAACGAAAATATTAAAGCCAAAATTGAATCCATGGGTCCACGGGTTTGGATCTTGACTTGGAAGGGTATAATAAATATTAAAAATGTTATGTTAAAAATTTGGGATCAAAATAACGAGTTTTGGATTTATCCGGGATTTAATCGCCGCACGAAACGCTGATTAACGAATTAACTGAAAAGCCTAGTTTTAAGCTTTAGAAAATTATGAAAAATTATATTTAAGCTTAAATAATTATTAAAAGTCAAATTTTTGAATTTGGGAATTTTATATCAAGGTTTGGTTTAATTCGAGATTAAAACGAATTAATACGTCACATTTAAATATTAATGTAAAAGTCATCGATTTAAGCTAAATAAAAATATGATTAAATTCATGCAGGCTTAAATAATTATTTGAGACATGTTAGAGTCAATATAATTAAGAAAAATTCAAAAATGTGAAATTTTACGTCTAAGGATAAAACGGTCTTTTTACACTTAGAAATTAGTAAACGTCATGGCAGTGTCCTGAATGCTATTTTATATGCTAATATGATTATGAATGATTATGAATGTTTATGAATTTTTATATGTTAATATGTTAATTTTAAATGTTTATGGAATTTTTATGTTTATGGATTTTTATGTTAAAATGTTTATTTTAAACGTTTATGATAATAAAATGTTTATTTTAAAACGTTTATGGCTTTTTATGATTTTTATATGTTAAAACATTTATTTTAAATGTTTATGAATTTTTAAGTTTTAAATTGGACATTTAAAAGATATGTTGCATGCTTGGTTTCAAAATAAAATGATATTATATGCATGTTTTTATTAAGTGATGGAAATACGACATGTTGAAGGATGTGAAGGGATTGTGACTACTACATGTTTGAGATATCGTGAGGGATATGGTCCTAGCGGGAGCCCGACGATCGTGTTTCCTTGGATACGGATACGAATACGAATATGTTAATACGTTGGCCAAGGCCCAGTTGACTGGTGAGAGTGTCATTGGTGTCCCCGCCGCCCAGTACTGTGGTTTTATGTTGATGGATCCATCGCCCAATACGTTCAAGAATACGAGTCACAATCACGATCTGAATTCGACAAACATGAACATGAACATGAATATGAATATGAATATAAATATGGATACGAATATGAATATGAATATGAACATGGACACGAATATGGTTATGTTATGAATATGTTTAAGTGATATGATTATGTTTATGAAAAATGTTTAAGTTAAAGTTGAAGCATCATTATGAAAATGTTTTTATTTAAAGTTTATGCATCATGAAAATGTTTATGAAAATGATTTTGTTTAAAGTTTCTGCATCTTCATGAAAACGATATTTTAAGAACAAGTATTTTTCACTGTTGTATGTGATCGATATATATAGTACTTGTTATCAAGATTATAGTGTGTTGTGTCTTTAGACTCACTAGGTGTGATTGATGCAGGTGATTATGATAATTATGTTAATGGAGTTCTTGATGGTTGACTTTGCTAGACTGAAGGTGCACATAACCCGAGGACCGACGCTAGTTTTTCGCACTAGTTATGGATTTATGATTTTAAGTTATGTTAAAAGATTTTACGACTATTTATTTATGTTTGTGAGTGGTTTTTGGAGAGGTTATAGTATGGGCTATACTTTTCAAATAATGTTTTTAGGTTGATAAAAAGTTTTACGATTTTATGTTTTAAACTATTTCTTTTGGATTTTTAAATGTTAGTTGGTAGTTTTTAAAATGGTTCAATATATNTTTAATAATTTAATAAATATAAAAAAAAACTCACAATCTTACTATACTAACAATATTCTTGAGCTAAAAAATTTACTAAAAATTGAAGTGAAAAAATTTACACTAAATCGAAACTAAAATCCTGTAAGGGAGAAAAATTTTAAGCTTTATGAAGTGGTGTGGAAAAAAATGGACCGAGAATGAGGATATTTATAGACAGTTTGCAACGGTTTTGAAAGCGACGATTATTTATACAACCGTCGGTAATTTAAAATTTGCGACGGTTTGTTTTGAATCCGTCGTTATATATAGCGACGGTTTGGCAAAAACCGTCGCTACTTTTAAATCGTATAACCGTCGCTAAAATTAGTAACAGTTGTAAAAAACCGTCGTAAGATTTAGCGACAGTTTTTGCCAAACCGTCGATAGTTTTAAATCGGTGACGGTTTTGTTTAAAACCGTCGCTAAAATTAGCGACGGTTATACATAAACCGTCGCAAGTTTTAAATTAGCCAAACCGTTGCTAAATTTAGCGACGGGTTTGCAAAACCGTCGCAAAATTTAATATTCACAACAAATTTTTAAAAAAAATTCTAAGCTTTAAAAAAAATGCTAATAGACAACGGTTTAAACAAATTGTTGTCGTTGACCCTTTACAAAACACTTATAGGCAACGATTTTTAAAAACAGTTGTCGTAGCAAAAAGAAAAAACGCTCATAAACAACGGTTAAAAAACACTCATAGACAACGATTTTTAAAAACCGTTGTCGTAGTAAAAAAAAACGCTCATAGACAACAGTTTTTAAAAACCGTTGTCCTACATATATCAAAGACAACGGTTTTAAAGAGACTCCTGTTTATGAGCGTATTTTTTTAGGCTACGACAACGGTTTTTGTTAAAACCGTTGTTAAGAGTAAAAAGAAGACGGTTTTAATAAAAACCGTTGTCTTTGATGTATTGTTGAATGTGTATTTTCTTGTAGTGATCACCCACCAAACCGTTGGTTTTCAGCAAATAGCTGAGTGGCATTGCAAATCCCTTGGACTGTTTGGAGTACTGAATCATGTTCTTGAGGATGTTGAAGATAATTGCTGACCACTTTAGTCTTTTTCCAGCCATAATAGCAGTTATGACTTGGAACTTTTCCAAGGTGAGAGTAGCAAATGAGCCTGCTTCGGCGAGTAATCCCTTGGCCACGATTTCTGTCAGTAACTGAATTTCTGGCTTCAGTTCTTTCTTAGGATCGAAAACCTTGATTTTCCGTCCATCAGCCGATAAGAGCGTTTGCATCTCCTCTACATCAGAAGTTTTGACATCAGAGATGTTAGCCAAACCATCAGTCGACAGTTGGAAGAGATTGCTGAAGGAGTCTTCTTCAATGATCAGTAGTTGATTGTTGACGATTGTAGTGATCTTGCCGTCAACAGATATAAAGCTATTGGCATAGAGATCTTAAATCTCTTTGGGATAAATTTCTTGGGATGAAAGTCCCAGAAATTTCTTCAGTCCAGCTGCTTCAAACTTTAGAAAGACATCTTTGACAGCGTCGTCCTTAACAGATAGGACTGATTCAAAGTCAATAGCCATTGCGTTGAGAGTGAATGCAGGGACTTGGTTTGCCATTGTTGATATCTTGAATATATGCGAGAAAAAGCTCGGTGTATTCGATTTGCTCTGAGAGTTGTAATGCGCGTAAAAAAAACTTAATTGAAGCGGGTTCAAGTACTTATGCTAGTGACTGTTAAAATTTTTGGACACGTGTCAGTCCTAGATAAATCAAATAAAGTCGTGTGTGCGTGTGGTGAAAACGTGTGTAGAAGTTAAATGGACTACATGAGGCCACATTTCAAATTACTATTCATTGAAAGACATCAATTAAATGCGTAATTTAACAGCCACATCACTTAATACAGAATGTTTTTCGAATAATCAATTAACTTATTGGTTAAGATCAGTTAGGTCAGTAACTGAGTGATCAGTTGAAAACTGAGCCGGCTTAGTTCACAACCAACTGACTATTGTCTTATCAGTTAACCATTTAGATTCGACATTCCCCCACAATAAATGTATATAAATAAAAGAGTAAAAGAAACCCAGTCTGAATAAGTCAAGTGCAACTGGTTGACTGATGTCTCTTCGTCTTCTTCTATTTCTTCAATTTGAATCTGTCTATAAATAATATCAATGTCATTAGATATTAACAACAACAATTAAGCTCAGATGGATAGACCAAGCAGTTCCAACAATCCTCATCCTTCAGCAAATGCTCGTCGCTTATAGAGCTGGAAGAAAGAAATTGAAGATTTTGTCTTTGAAAAAGTTATGTCCACCTAGACTAAGATTCATGATCTTTAGACCATTCAGCGAGATTGAAATGTCTGCTATTCGTTTTGCTTAAAAAGTACTCGAATTTTTTTTTACTCAATTAATTCGGCCGAAATACTCATATACATATATAAAATATTTTGCATCATTTTAAAATCTAACAACCAACTAGTATTTAAAAATCAATGAAAGAGTTTAAACATAAAACCAAACCTAAAAAGCAATATATTGAAAAGTATATTCCATACTAACACCTCTAAAAAAATCTCTAAAAACGTAAATAAAAGTCGTAAAATCTCTTAACGTAAATCATAAGTGCGGAAAAATAGAAGCGCTGGTACACGAGTCATGTGCACCTTCAGTACAGTCAGATCAACCATCAAGACCTCCATTAAAATTATTATCATAATCACCTGCATCAATCACACCTAGTGAGTCTAAAAACTCAACACACCATAATCTTGATAACAAATAATACGTATACAGATAACATATAACAGTGAAAAATACTTGTACTTAAAATAACATTTTCATAATAATGCATAAAATTTAAACATAAACATTTTCATATTAACATATTTATATTCATATTCATGAATAACATATTCATATTCATATTCGTGTTCGTTGAATTCAGATCGTTAATTGTGATTCGTATTCGTATTCGTACTGGGCGATGGATCTATCTACATATAACCACATTACTGGACGGCGGGGACATCAGCGACACTCTCACCCGTCAACTGAGCCTTGGCCAACGTATTAACATATCATCGTATCCGTATCCATGGAAACNGCGGCTAGTTGTATCCCTGAACCATTGAGGGTCACACAAGTACTGGNCTCATATGCTAGGGCTGTGCTTTGACTCATTTACCGGCTACAGGAGAGTCATCAAGTGGCGAGGTTGGGTACAGTTGCGACACATATAGGAGCCAGTGCATTGTAGTTGGGGATTTACCGCTCACCTACGGGTGTGGATATCCTATGTGATCTGAAGTAATAATAGTACATGGAATCTCTGGCCAGAGTATGAGATGTACGTTGGAGAAGGAGTTTTCCAAATAGTACACGCGATGCCACTATTATATGTGTCACATAGNATAATGGGTATATGTATAATGGGCTTTTAGGAATACAAGACCAATATACATATTATTATTAAGGTTCTTAATTGGGCTTTAAAGGATTAATTAATTAATTAAACTTGTTGGACTAGAATAATTAATTGATTAAGCCCATTAAGTAATTAATTTAACTAATGGGCCCTAAGCTTATATATGTATATATGTGTGTGTTTTAGGCTTAGGGTTGAGAGAGAACTTGATTCACTATTTTTGAAATTGCTAGCCTCCACCTCTTTGGAATTTCGAAATTCCCTTCTCCCAAAACTCTCAATATTTTGATCTCCAACGCCAAATTTTTTCTAATTTTCTAGTGCAAATTAGAAGATGACCAAACCATATAGTCGTGGACCTGATTAGAAGAATTAACAAAGGAGCTTTTGAAAAAAGTTCGTAGGGATTAATCAAGAGCTATCTCCACTAAACCCGAAATAGTTGGAGCCATGTGATTGATTCACAAAAGGTATAAATTCTTACGCCTTATGAATGTTTTTATTATAAAACCATACGAACGCCCAATCAAATATATTTTGATTGTCAAAATAAAATAAAAATTAAAAACTTCTGCTGCGTTTGGGCACGAGAAAATCGAGATTCTACAGTGGTACCAGAGCATCCGCACATCGTGCGCCACCCTGCTCTCCGCACGCTGCGCGCGGCGCTGCGCCCTCCTGTGCGCGTCTTGCGCGCACAGGAGACCCACCACTGCCCGAAACGTTCGGGCAGCGCGGGCGACTGCCGAGAGTGTCTCGGGAAGCGTGTTGGCTGATGGGCTTGAATTGTTTGGCATAGGGTGCAATTTTTTGATTTTTCAAATTTTTGGGTAAAATTGATATTTTTGAAAATTGGTTCAATTTTTCTTTTTGAAAATTAATTTTTGAAAAATTAATATATTTCTTGTAAAATAAATAATTATAATATGATTTAGTTATTTATGGTAAAAATAAGTTTTTAAAGAAATCAATTATTATTGATTTAATTGGAAATTAAATAAAGGTGTTTATTTAATTTATTAAATTCTTTAATAATTTCACAACATACATGAATATTCAAGCATAATAAACAACAACACGAATAATATGACAAGATCGATTCAAGAATGAAAGAATATACATGCCTTTTGATATTTAAAATACTGAAACGACGATACCGAAGGGGGAAAGATGCGAGGGTTGATCCGTGACGATTTGTGGCTCGATTTCTTGCACAAAATACTTGTGAATTGCTGGAAGAATTTTCAGAGAGAGGGGCGGCTGCTGAAGGTTCTTAGAACCCTAAAATTTGCTCTCAAAAATGAAATGAAGGTGAAATGAAAATTGTGTGTGTGTGTAACCGTGTAAGTGTGTGTGAGGAGGTGTGTGTGTGTGTACGTGTGTTTAGATTATTAGGGAGAGTAAAATTGCTTAATTACATAATTAACAAGGTAATTAAAATACTAATTCCCCACTAACATCTAATAAAATTCTCTAATTTAAAATAAAATGCACAAGTACTAAATCTTTAAAAGTTTAAAATCATAAATATCACCTAATAAATAAATTAGGTTTTAAAAATGCTAGAAACTAAATAAATCATTTAAAATGTCCCAATCCTAACTTAAAATAAAATGCCACATTTTAAAATCGCCCAAAAATCGTCGCCGGTCTCTTTTTTTCGATTCCGCATTGAATAATCGCCTAAAACATGAAACTCAAGAAAACATTTTAACGTGCATCACATAAACATAACTTATTTGAAATAATGCAATTACACAAATTATGCATCACTAAAATCATTTTAAACTTAAATAAATAATTTAGTAACTTAAATAAATGCATGAGTTTTACTTGTACTGATTTTTGGCTCTACATTTTTTTCCTTGCATATGAAGAACTTAGTAGTACCCCATACGCACTGTCCATAATGCAGGCGATTGCATTTCTTGCATGGTAGTCCCTCTGCAGGTTTTGGTGTGCTGCAGTTGGTGGCGGCTTTTGCGGTCCTTGATTCTTTGCTTGACCCTGGGGCTTTTGAGGCCCTTGAGATCTAGGAGGACCCATATATGGTTTCTTGTTTGGCTGATTATTATTTTGATGTTGTTGTCTCTTGCGCTGCATCTCAAACTCGATGTCTTTCAAATATTGCTCAGCTTAAAATGCGTAAGTAGCAGCAGTAGCATGATCCAAAGATTGAAACTCGATGTCCTTAAAAGATTGCTCTCTTACACTGCATCTCCAACTCAATGTCGAAGCTTCTCTGCAGCATCCCTCGCAATAAGGGGCACAAATTGACAACCCCTATCAAATTTTTTCACAAATTCAGCAACAGAAGCGTCTCCCTGACGGAGAGTCATAAATTCCCTCTTCAATCCCCCTCTAACATCAGCAGTAAAATATTTCTCGTAGAATATCTCCTTGAATCGAGCCCAAGTAAGTGTAGCAAGATTAACACCATGCTCGGCTTCCTCCCACCATAAAGAAGCATCATCCCTAAACAAGTATGTGGCACACCTCACACGGTCAAACATCCCCCATATTCAGATAACGAAAGTGCACCTCGAGTGCACGAATCCATGCCTCACCAGTAAAGGGATCGGTGGTGCCAGAAAATTCCTTCGACCCTAGCCTTCGGAACTGATCATACATGTCATGATGTATCCTAGGTGCCTACTGTAACTGTAGTAACTGCTTCTGCTGTAACTGCGGCTCGAAGAAACGAGCCATCCCCTCTAATGCGAGTGTAGCAGCATCCCCATTAGGAGGCGGGGGGTGCATCATCAAGACGATCCTCAGTAGTCTCCGCCTGTCTATCGATTGGAGCGCGTCTATGAGGCATTATATCTGAATGTTTTTCCAAATTCTAACGTAACCAACATACATTTAAATCTACGTTTTCAAATCATGTAACATATTCTAATTCATTTTAGCAATTTAATCATATAAATCATATATCTTCAAAAAGCTAGTAAACATGTGACGCAAACATATTATTCATGTAATCATGCAAGTAACATTATACTAAATCATATAAAACATGTAAACTTACAGATTGAGGCTTGACGACTGATCTTTCCGGCGCTGATGGTGGCACAACCCTTTACAGAACCTTTGCTCTAATACCAACTGAAACGTCTGTTATTCGTTTTGCTTAAAAAGTACTAGAAATTTTTTTTTTACTCTATTAATTCGGCCAAAATACTCATATACATATATAAAATATTTTGCACCATTTTAAAATCAAACAACCAACTAGTATTTAAAAATAAATGAAATAGTTAAAAAAAAAACCAAATCTAAAAAACAATATTTTGAAAAGTATAGCACATACTAACACCTCTCAAAAAACATCTCTAAACATAAATAAAAGTAGTAAAATCTCTCAACGTAAATAATAAGTGAGAAAAAATAGCAGCGTTGGTCCTTGAGTCATGTGCACCTTCAGTCCAGTCAGGTCAACCATCAAGATCTCCCTTAACATTATTATCATAATCATCTACATCAATCACACCTAGTAAGTCTAAAGACTACTCAACACCCCATAATCTTGATAACAAATAATACGTATACAGATCACATACAACAGTGAAAAATACTTGTACTTAAAATAACATTTTCATAATAATGCATAAAATTTAAACATAAACATTTTCATATTAACATATTCATATTCATATTCATCAATAACATATTCATATTCATATTCGTGTTCGTTGAATTCAGATCATTGATTGTTCCTCTTATTCGTATTCGTATTGAGCGACGGATCCATCTACATATAACCACAGTACTGGGCAGCGGGGACATCAGTGACACTCTCACCCGTTAACTGAGCATTGGCCAACGTATTAACATATTATCGTATTCGTATCCATGGAAACACGATCGTCGGGCTCCCACTGGGACCTTCACCCTCACGATATCTCCAACATTTCATCGTATTAGTCACAATCCCTTCACATCATTCAACATTTCGTATTTTCATAACTTAATAAAAACATGCATAAAATATTGTTTTTCTTTTAAACCAAGCATGCAACATATCTTTTAATGTCAATATTAAATCATAAAATTCATAAACATTTAAAAATCATATTTTTAACATATAAAAATTCATAACCATTTAAAATAATCATATGAACATATAAAACAGCATTCATGACACTGCCATGACGTTTACTAAGTTTCGGGTGTAAAATCACCGTTTTATCCCTAGACGTAAAATTTCACGTTTCAACATTTTCTTAATTTCATTGACTCTAACATGTCCCAAATAATTATCCCAAAATTTTAATTAGTGTAAATACTATACTTTTTAATTAATCTTTAATTATTCGTTTTTAAGGCTTTGTAATATCGAATAATTTCAAACTTTAATATAAAATTCTTAAATTAAAAACTTAGATTTTTTATATTATTTTAGCCCTCGTGAACACGACTCGTCCCCCGTGAGCCATGTTTCGATTTAATTTTCAACAAGAAAACCCTAGGACCCTCGAACGCTTACCCTCGAGCCAACTTGTTATTTCATCGAGCCAAGCTCAAACCTCCTCGAGCCGAACCCTTCCCAGCCCACTTAAGAACCTACTGGGCCCAAGATAACCCCTAGGACTTGACCCTAGACCCAAAACCGAAGCCCCCAACCAGCATCACATATGGCCAAGAACTCCTCCAAGGCAAGGACTCTTGTTTTCATGCTTAACCACTTGACCACCGAGGCAGCCCTTGACCCAGCCCCTCATGCACCCTCCTAGGACCCTAAGGACCTAACCTAGCCCAGCCCAAAGCCCCTGGCCGAGCCAAATCTCCCTGCACAGCTGCTGAACCCTACGCGATACCTCCTTGGGCTCTCGGGTTGGAGTCCTAGCTTGCTAGGACTCCTTCCTTGCCCTGGTGTGCTAGGACTCTCTCCCTGACTCATACCTGACCCTAGCCCAGCCCAGGCCGAGCCACAAACTCCCATAAACCGAGCCATATGATCCTCAACCACAATTTTTGGTTTCCAGCTTTTATTTTTCATGTTGTGCAGCATATTAAGTGTAACGCACGAAATTCATTGACGATTGAAGAACTACGACGAGGAGGGCCTTAGCTTGAATTTCCCTTGAATACTTTGAAAGTTTCTCTTCAAAAATATTGTGTGTGCCGTGTATTTGTGTTGGAGAGAATTTGTTTTGAGTAAGGAGGTGGGGTGTGGGGTGTATAGGGTTATGGGGTGAAATTTGTATATTATATAGTTTAATTAAGATACTAATCAAGCCTTTGTCCATTAAGAAGGTTAATTAGGTCCATTAGTGCTTAATTAAAATATAAAAAATATTTTGAGTAGAAAAGTTTGTGAATTTATTAGCCGGGTTGCCAATACGTTCGTATTTTTGTTGAAAATCCAACACCGATAAAATTTACATCCCGCCGTATAAAATCAACTCAAAACTCCCTTATTTTCAAAAAAATAAAAAGCATCAATCATATTTTAATTAATTACAAACAATTATTTAATAAAAATATTTTTCATTTTTCAGCCTTCGGTCTTCGTTCCTCGATCGCAACTCGAATAACCCTAAAAATTACATTTTAATGCATGTAAGTAGAAAAACTACTAAAACATCATACAAATATGTCACATAATCAATTTAGCAATTAAAATCATTTAATTAATCATTTTTCATATTCCCTAGATTTGCATACAGTTGGATTACGTCGTCTTAATTTTGGACCTTACAGAGATGGATCATTTGCCACTGATAAATAGAAGGCAACTGAAATCAAATATAAGAGGCGTCTCGATGTTATTCATACTTTAGATCTTGCCACTGATAAAGGTCTTTACGAGTTGATGCTCATGAAGGAGCAGATCGTTCTGGAAAATATTTCTATATCAGAAAGCTTCAGAAGAATTGCCTGTAATGACTTGTCTAGTTGGATGTCCCTTTGGTTAGATGTCATTCAAAAGGAAATGACTCGTGTATTATGTGAAAGATATTTATCAATAAAATTGCTATTTCGATTCATTGCTGTTTTCTTTCTGCATACTAACTGATATTAGTTAACTAATTAGCAGAAGACTAACTGACAATTGACTAACTGAATAATAATTTGCAATGACTAACAAAGCAATATTCAAAAATATAACTAAGACAGATCAATTAAACCTAGAATATTGCGAAAGTGAGAAAACTTAGTCTCAGGTAATGGTTTGGTGAAGATGTCAGCTGCATGTTGTTCAGTTGGCATGTATTCCAGCCTGATTGCTTTCTTTAGAGCATGATTTCTGATGAAGTAATGTCTGACATCGATATGCTTGGTCCTAGAGTGAAGAACTGGATTATACGTAATTGCGATTGTGCTTGTATTATCACAAAATATTGGTGATTCTTTTTCAATGACTCCATAGTCTTTCAGTTGTTGATGTATCAAGAGCAGTTGGGAACAGCAGCTTCCAGCAGCTAGATATTCTGCTTCAGTTGTGGAAGTTGCTATGGATGTTTGCTTCTTGCTGAACAATGAGATCAGTCTGTCACCTAGAAACTGACATGATCAACTGGTTCTTTTACGATCAAACTTACATCCTGCATAATCTGCATCTGAATATCCAACTAAATTGAAAGATGAGTCCTTAGCATACCATAAGCCCACATTTTGTGTGTCTTTAAGATATTTCAATATACGTTTGACAGCTGAAAAATGTGATTGCTTAGGATTTTCCTGAAATCTAGCACACATTCAAACAGCAAATACAATATCTGGACGACTAACAGTTAGGTATAGCAAGGAACCTGTTAAACCTCTGTAGAGTGTCGTCTCAACCGATATTCTCCCTTGATCATTATCTAATTTAATCGATGAGCTCATGGGAGTATTTGCAGCTGACCATGTTTCCATGCCAAATTTCTTGAGCAGTTCCTTCGTTTATTTGGTCTGACTTATAAAAGTACCAGTTTCCAGTTGTTTCACTTGCAGGCCGAGAAAGAATGTCAGTTCACCCATCACACTCATCTCAAATTTTTTCTGCATTAACTTGGCAAATTTCTCATATAATTTTGGGTTAGTTGACCCAAAAATAATATCATCAACATATATTTGCACAAGTAAAATATGATCAATCTTTAAAAATTTGAACAGGGTATTATCAACTGATCCAACAGTAAAATCATGAGCAGTTAAGAATTTTGAAAGTATTTCATACCAAGCTCTTGGAGCTTGTTTAAGACCATATAGAGCTTTGTTCAAATGATAAACATGATCAGGAAGAGGTTGTTCAACATATACTTCTTCCTGGAACTGACCATTCAGAAATGCACTCTTCACGTCCACTTGATAGACTTTAAAGTTTTTGAATGAGGCATAAGCAAGGAATATTCTGATTGTTTCTAGTCGTGCAACTGGTGCATATGTCTTGTCGTAATTTATTCCTTCTTCTTGCCTATATCCTTGTGCTACAAACATTTCTTTGTTGCGCACACCTGAACCATCTTCATTTGGTTTGTTTTTATAAACCCACTTTGTACCTATAATAGTTTTAGAAACATGTCTTGAAACTAAGTTCCAGACATTGTTATGAGTAAACTGATTTTGCTCTTCTTGCATAGCATTTATCTAGTTATGATCAGCAAGAGCTTCATCAATTTTCTTTGGTTCCCGTTGGGAAACAAAAACTGAATGAATAAATAAATTAAACATTTGATTCCGTGTTCTTATCGGATCAGATGGATTACCTATTACCAATTCTGGTGGATGTGATTTCTTCCATCTCTATTCAGCATTTGTTGCATTCATCTCAACAACTGTTTTAGTTGGCAACTGAATGTTCTCTTCAGTTTCAGTTGCTGCTGCTTCAGTTGGTAATTGAATATTATCATTTTGCTCTACCAACTGATTATCAGTGATTATCAGGGACAATTTCTTGTTTGACTGATTGATCCAAAATTTCTGGTTCTGGTGTTGGAAGGATATTTCGATTGATGTGATTTTCTTCTTCATTATCATCCTCCAAAATTATATCTGAAAAGCGATCAACTAGCTTAACTGGATCAGTTGGCTTATCAGTTAGTACAGATTCATCAAATACAACATGAATTGATTCTTCGACATTCAAACTGCATTTGTTAAATATTCTATAAACTTTACTAACTGATGAATAAACAAGAAATATTCCTTCTGCAGATTTAACATCAAAAGCTTTTAAATGATTTTTGCTATTATCGATAATAAAACATATGCAGCCAAATATTTTGAAATAAGATACCATGTTTTTACGTCCATGCCATATCTCATATGGCATTTTCAAATTATTTTTATTAATTATTGATCTGTTCCGAGTGTAACATGCAATGTTTACTGCTTCTTCCCAAAACCTCTGAGAAATACCAGAATCAGCAAGCATTTTTCTAGCAGCATCTTTAAGGGTTCGATTTCTTCTCTCAACTACACCATTTTGCTGAGGTATCCTAGCTACTGAGAGCTCATGCTTGATCCGAGTATTTTCTAAAAATTGTGAAAGATTTTGATTGATGAATTCAGTCCCTCGATCGGACCTTATTCTTTCAATACCAACTGATTTTTCATTTAATAATCTTTCGAAAAGCTTAATCAGTTGTGCAGCAGTTTGGTCTTTTGATTTAAGAAAGATAACCCAAGTAAATTTTGAAAAATTATCAACGATCACTAAGCTGTATTTCATTCCCCCTAAACTCACGACTGGTATGGACCAAAAAGATCCATATGTAGCAATTCTAAGCATCTGGAGGATGATTTACTACCTTGTTTTTAAATGATGATCTAATTTGTTTACCAAACTGACATGCTTAGCAAATTTTATCTTTTGAAAAATCTATTTTGGGCAAACCAGTTACAAGCTCATGGTTACTCAGATAAGCAATAGACTTAAAATTTATGTGGTTCGACCTTTTATGCCACAACCAGTTTTTAGAAGATTTTGAAGCTATAAAACAAACTGGTGCATTCGGTTGTTTAGTCCAACTGACTTTGTAACTATTTTCAGAATGATTTCCAGTTAAGATGATCTCATCAGTTGAGTTTCTAACTGAGCAAGTGTGTATGTTGAACTGAACAGAGAAATTATTGTCGCATAACTGACTGATTCTTATCAAGTTATACTTCAAATTCTCAACTAGTAACACATCTTTGATAGTAATGTTTCCATGGATAAGCTTACCCTTATCCACAGTTCTACCTTTAGAGTTGTCTCCAAAACTGATGTTTGGACCAGCGTATTTGATCAGTTGAGATAGCAATTTTGCATCCCCTGTCATATGTCGCGAGCATCCACTGTCCAGATACCAGATTGATTCATTGTTTGAACCTATCACCTGCAATCACGCACAATGAATAATTTTGGTAACCATATCTATTTGGGTCCTGAACTGATTAGTCCTTTAGGAATCCCGACTTGGATTAGTCTAACTGACTTTCCAGTTACTGTGTTCCAAATGGTTTTTCATGGCTTGTGTGTGCTTGGTGTGTTGTGTGCAGATGAAGAAATATGTGCTTTAGCCTTGTTCAACTGGTTATTCAGCTAATATCTTTTCTGAACTGGCTTGCAGTTATGATAATTAGAATAGCCATTTGGAGAGTTATAGCTGAACCTTTTAGGTGACCAGCTTTGTGAAACATTTGAAGTTTTAGGGCTATAACCAATTCCATACCTTTTAGCCTTGTTTTTATTTTCAATAGGCTGCTCAACTGGGCTACTCGGCTCAGGTTGTTCTTTTACCAAAACTGATTTGAGAAAGTGAATGTATTTTCCTTTGCCTATGTTCAGTTTTGGATGAGTATCACTGGTAGAAGTTTCATCTTGATTGCTAACGCCTAAACCAGTTTTATCAGTAACTGATTTTTGCATATCTTGCATTTCAGCTAGTGCAACTGATGATTTATTCCATGCTTGAATTAGCTCAGTTTTCTTTGAATTCTCAAGCGTTAACTGCTGAATCATAGATTGATTCTTGTTTCTTTCAGCATTCAGCTCAGCTATCTCCCGTTTAAGACTCAACAGTTCAACTGATTCATCAGTTTCGATTTTATTGTCATTGGGATCAGTTTTCTTTGTTTTGGCTTTCTCAAATGAGAGAGCAAGCTTATGATAATCGTTGACCATGTCATGTAATGTATAAATAAGTTCATCAAGTGTAAAGTCAGTTGAACTAAAATCAAATACATGTTCACTGGTTGATTCTAGTTCTGTGTCATCAGCCATCAGACACTTGACTTTCTCATCATTGCTGGAGCTACTCAAGCTCTCAGATTCTGATTCATCGCTGTAAGTTTCTGCCCATTTGGACTTGCTTTCCTCGGCTAGAAGCACTTCATGTTTCTTTCTGAATGATTTCTTATCATCCTTAGCTCTTCTCTTGTGCTCAAATGATTTCTTTTCCTTTTCAGCTGAGCATCGACTGTCCTTCTTTGGCTTAGGACAATCAGCAATAAATTGTCCAGTTTTACCACAGTTATAGCAAGCATTTGGTTCTTCCTTGGTATTATTTCTCTGATATTGTCTTTGAAAAGAACCTTGATTTCTTCTCGTGAATCTTCCAAATTTTTTGACAAATAATGACATTGCGTCAGTGCTTAACTGATCAGCAGTTTTCTCAACTGAACCAGTTGGTTCCAGTTCGACAGCACTAAGGGCTGTTGTTGTTGCTGGTGTAGAAGATTCTCCTTCTCTTGTTTGCAACTCAAACTCATATGCCTTTAGATCAGCAAATAGATCATGTAGTTCTACCTTATTTAGCTCCTTTGATTCTCTCATTGCCATTGTCTTAACATCTCATTCCTTGGGAAGACATCTGACTACCTTCAGCGCGATTTTTTTGTTTGAATACACATTTCCAAGTGCATTCAATTCGTTAATTATTCCGCTGATTCTTTCATCATATTCGTGCATAGACTCTCCAGTCTTCATCTTGATGTTATCGAACTTTTGAACAGAAACTAAAAGTTTATTTTCTTTGGTTTGCTCATTGCCTTCACAGAGCTGAATTAAATTCTCCCAGATTTCTTTTGCAGTCTTGCACATCTTTATTTTGCTGAAAGTAATTTTATCCAGCATTTTGTACAAGATATCTTTAGCCACATTGTCCAGATTTACTTTTTTTTGTCTTGACCTGTCTATTCATCTCTAGGCTTTTCAATACGGTTTGGTGCACCATCAGTTATAGCAACAACAGTGTTTGCTTTCAGTATTCTCATGGGTCCTTTAGTGATAACGTATCACATGTCATCATCTTGTGCAGCTAGATGAGCTTGCATTCTAATCTTCCAATCGTCAAAATCTTCTCTGGAAAACATTGGGATTTTGTTGAAAGAAGACATGGTAATCAGTTTGTAGATAGGAATATTCAGGAACAAGATTCAACTGCTTTGATACCACTTGATAGAATCGGTTAGGTGGTGAAGAAAATTTTAGAAGGGGGGGTTGAATAAACACTTAACAATTTTACACCCTTTTCGATAATGAGTCGGTTTAGTGATAAACTGAGCTCGGGAATCTTGTTTGTCAATATCAATCAGTTAACTAATGAAAGTGTGGAAATAAACTGACTGACAGATAGAATAAAACTGAAATTAGGAGGCACAAGATTTATGGATGTTCGGAGATTTCAATCACTCCTATGTCACCCCTTATATCTAGAAGATATGATATTCACTAAAAGACTTTGATCAATACAAAGACTTGTACAGAACAACTTCAGTTTTGAACTTAACAATGCCAAACTGAAACTCTTAGTTTTGTTACAGTTTACAATGCTCGACTGAACTGAAACTACTTAGCAAAACTGATCTCTATAAGATCGAATAATACAACAGTAAGTGTTTGTGCTTGTAAGCTCAAATTATAGCCTTGAATGCTATGAATGTATATGCTAAGTGTGAGCTTTGAAATATTTTGAATATAAACAGAAATTTTGTATGTGTCGTATTTTCTCCGCTGCTCTTCTTGGTTATTTATAGGCTTTGCTTCCATCGGTAACAATGAATGTGACTTGAATCTTTATATTCATTGTTTGCCACGTCGACATTCTTCTGACAGTAATACACTATATCATTGCTGAAATGCGATGTTCTCTCTACAAGTTGCATTCTGCTTTCGTAAAATTTGTCGGTTGATAGCTACATTCCTCAACTGATAACGTGTAAAACTGTTTTATCAATTTTGACAAAGCCGATAGGATAAGATGATTGCTCTCAACTGATTGTAGTGTAACTGATCAATTCCAACTGATCATCCAGTCGTCTACAATCTTCAGTTAACTTAGTTCAGTTGCTGTTGATTTTCTGCACACTTATCTTCAGTAAGGCAACCAATAGTTTGCATATTTTAGATCAATTCCTTTCAGTCTTCTTGATCAGTTTGTTCAATATTTTACGCTCAATTTGTCAAACCATCGAAATTAAGTTTCCAACATCTGCATAAGACAAGACTATTGGACGCCTCATCAATCTTATCTCTACGACAAAGATCTTACTACCAAATTGTCGTTGAGTCAACGGACAGTATTCAAAAAAGAGTTTAAGACACCTTCCAAGACAAATATCACCAAAGCCAAATTTGGTCAATATAAGGCTGTCAAGCTCAAGCAGGAAGTTAATCATACATCATTGTGATACTGAAGCTACACCTTCTTCTCCAGTCAAGAAACACAGAACCATTAAAGCCAAACCTATCTCAATTACAGGAAAATTGACACCTTTGCTTGTTGAGAAAGAGAAGAGGCAGGAGATCACAGTTCAGAAAACTGATCTGTCATAGCCCCAAACTTATGTCAAGGTAGCTACTACTGAGACGATCGACAAAGGAGATTCTGCTGAGCCGAAAGAAAAGCTAACTCTGATTGGAATAGCTGCCCCTCTTCAGATAGTTTCTCCACCGACCATTCTACTAGCAGCTAGGCCCAAAGGCGTAGTAATCAGGGATCCTATTGAATCTACTAAATTTGGCCGAGCCTTCTCGTACACTTCCAAAGTGTCAAAAGGAAAAGGAAAAGGAAAAATAGAAGAAGTTGAGCAGTTCATACCCGTGTCTATCGTCCAAACTCATATTGACTTGTTGATGGACGAAGTAAATGAATATGCTGAGACTAAGACTGAATTATATGATGAATGGTAACAGTTTCGCCCAGTCACCTTTGCAAGGAAACTTAAAAATAAAACGACGCTGAAAAAGTTTTTTAGCTCTTGAGAAAACGGTAATGAAAGTTATAAAAGCTGTGTCGGTTACTCATGCTTTGGAAAGCAGGGAATACTTCTACAATCTCATTCTCATGCGTATTAAGAAACTAACTCTGATCTGTGAGGAGCTGAAGAAGAATTATGATCCAGCATGTCCCACTGCCCACGATGACGTAGCTACGTTCACATAGTTGGATGTAGATTTGAGCTCACTTCAAATACAAGTCAAGTTCTGGGAGATGTACCAACAACTTTTCATTCCAGTTGATACAAAGAGCAAGAAATCATCTACAAAATCGACTAAACTGACTCAAGATTAACAATCAAAAACAAAGAATCCATCAGTTCCCTCTTCTAGCTCAACTGAAAATGCTGATGCCTCAACTGAATTGCCACTCAGTAATCTCATATGTACAGTTGACAACTGAATTGGTTGAGGAGGAACACTGATTGATAATGATCAAATTCTGAATACAGTGGTTAATATCCTCACAAATATTGAAAAAATTTATGTTCATGTGATGACAACTGAAGCACCAGAACCAGGAGTATCAGCTCAAATCACTGACATCAAATTTCCAAATACATTCTTCATAACTGAAACTCTAAAAAAACCATGTTTCCCTGACTTCTTCAATCATTGAAGATTCAGTTGCCATAGGAGACCAGATGGAATCTCAAGCAACTGAAACTAAAGATGCTCAGATGGGTGAACCAGATGACATTGCTGAGCCAAGTAACCAATTGATCATATTGTTTGATCTCAAAGTTCATGTCACTTCTGAATCACCAGAACTGGAGATAGGAGATGAATTTCCAATGGATAACATCTTTTTCAATCTGACAGGAATCAACGCTCTTCTATCTCAGGTCTAGACAGGCCAAAAACTGACTGACACTAATATTGAGAATCTCTGAGACAAATTGGTCAAGGATATTAAAAATTTATCCAAAGATGTTCACTCCTTGTTCATTTAAATAGACTCCATTAGAAAGAACTGAGCTTCAACGTCCCAACTATCCAGTTCACACGATGTGCAGTGGTTCCTGGTGTTGACCTGTAACGCCCCGAAAGTTTAAAGGTCAACGCAAACCACATGCATGCATTTATTAAATTCCTTGTGTATTTTAATTAAATGTTTTAGTTGCATAAATTAATTATGTTTTGCATATTTGCATGTTTAAATATATGTTTCTACATGGTTGCATTAAAATATATTTTTAAAGGTTATTCGAGTTGCGATCGAGGAACGGAGTCCGAAGGCTGAAAAATAGAAAATGTTTTTATCAAATAATTGTTTTTAATTATTTAAAATATGGTTGATGGTTTTTCATATTTTTGAAAATAAGGAGTTTTTTATGTGATTTTATACGCCGGAACGTAACTTTTATCGGTATTGATTTTTCAACAAAAATACGAACTTTTTGGCAACTCGGCTATTAAATTCACAATCTTATTTTAACAAAACTATTTTAAGATTTTAATAAAACTCTAACCAAGTACTAGTGGGCCTAATTAAGGGGCTTAATGGGCCTAAGCCTAATTAATGAAATACTTAGTATTTAAATATGTTAAACTCACCCCAATCCCTACTCTCTTGCACGCCAATTTTCAGAATTTTGGAACTCCAAAATCCTCCCCAACCAATACACGGCACACACAATAAAACTCAAGAGGAAAAGCTTTGGTTTTTGGAGAAAAATTCAGCCTAGGAGTCTACGTCGCCGTTCTTCGCATCGTCGTTACGTTTTCGTGCGTAATCTACGCAAAGGCACGCATATTTTTTTCCTTCAACATCTATCACACCATATTAATTATCTAAACTTATGTTGAAAGGAAAAACATGACACAAACATTTTATTTTCATAATTATGTGCATCCATGTTCTAACTTGTGGTTGTTTGATTCCAAAAGCATGTTTGTAATGATTAAAGAGGCTGCCATGTCTAGGACACATCCAAACATTGTTTTACACGGGTATAGGGTCCTAGAACATCACCAATACGTTGACGAATACGAACACGAAAGCGGGAACCGTAGGATTGGATTAGCCAAAGAAGGGCCGAGAGTTTGTGTCTTCATGGGTGCGGTTTGATGCATGGGGCTTAGGAGCTCGACCAGGACTCGTCCAGGGTCAGGGATGGTCTCGGTCTAGGGCTGGGTTGGGTCCTAGGGTGGCTAGGATTCGAGCTTGGGGCTGGGGAAGAGTCCACGTGAAGTGGGACTCTCCCCCAAGGTGTTGTACGCTGCTGGGCTGAGAAGAGGGGTTGCGGCTGGCCTGGGCACGAGCCAGGCTGGTCCATCAGGGTCCTATGGTGATGGGCAGGGGTCAGGCCAGGGGCTGGAGTGTTGGGCTGGCTGCTGGCTCGAGAGAAAACAGAAAACGTGAGAGAGGCACCATGAAGACAGCTGTGCGTGCAGGTTGGCTTCTTGATTCAGGTGCTTCGTGAGCGGGGTCCAGGGCTTGGGCTGGTCTGGGCAGGGTCTGGACGTGGTCCAGGGGTGGTCAGGGTTGTGTGGGCTCGATGATGGCTCGGCTGGAGGTGACCTAAGGTAACTAGGAGTCTTGTAGCGTGAGTTCATCCATGTGTAGAATGTGGGGTTCGGCTCCAGCAGAGTTTTAGCGAGCCAGGGCTAGGTTCAGGGGCTTGGGCTTGGTCAGTAGAGTCCCTAGATGGGTTGGCTAGGTTTTGGCTCGGGCGTGGCTCGAGTTTAACGGGGGATGGCTCGGGTGCTTCATTAATGTGTCAATTTAGAAAATTAAAAGGCTAAAAATGAATCCATGGGTCCACGGGGGTGGCGCTCATGGCTTGGAGGGGTAGAATAAATCTTAAAAATGCTATGTTTAAAATTTTGGATCAAAATAACGAGTTTTGTATTTATGCGGAATTTAATCGCCGCACTAAATGCTAATTAACGAGTTAATTGAAACGCCTAGTTTTAAACTTTATAAAATTATGGAAAATTATATTTAAGCTTAAATAATTATTAAAAGTCTAAGTTTGTAATTTGGGATATTTATATTAAGGTTTGGGTTAATTCGGGATTGAAACGCATTAATACGTCACATTTAAAGATTAATTTAAAAGCCATCGATTTAAGCCAAATAAAATTATGAGAAAATTCATGTAAGCTTAAATAATTATTTGGGACATGTTAGAATCAATGAAATTAAGAAAAATTCAAAAACAGAAAATTAGTAAACGTCATGGCAGTGCCCTGAATGCTGTTTTATGTGCTAATATGATTATTTTCTATAGTTATGGATGTTTATAGAATTTTATATGTTGAAATGATATTTTAAACGTTTATGGGATTTTATATGTTAAAATGATATTTTAAATGTTTAGGGAATTTTATATGTTTATGATTTAATATGTCAAAATGTTATTTTAAATGTTTTGAGGTTAAAATGATTATTTGTAAATGTTTATGAAATGTTCATGATTAAATTATGATTTTTAAATGTCCATGGATTTTATTTATGATTTACGGAAGACATTTAAAAGACATGTTGCATGCTTGGTTTCAAAAACAAAATTATATGTCATGCATGATTTTTATAAAGTAATGGGAATGTAAACGCTGAAGGAAGTGAAGTAATTGTGACTAATTCGATAATGTTGGAGATTTCGTGAGGGTGACGGTCCCAGTAAGAGCCCGACGATCGTATTTCCATTATTACGAATATGAGGTAACGGTAAGAATGGGAACATCGTGAGGGGAAAAGGCCCCAGAGGGAACCCCGACGATCGTATTTCTATTCGAAAGAGGATAGGCCAGGGCCCAGTTGACCGGTGAAAGTGTTGCTGGTGTCCCCCGCCGCCCAGTATTGCGGTTTCACGTAGATGGATCCATCGACTTTTTAAGGTTTAAGGAAAGTCACAATTAACGATCTGAATTCAACAAAGGAAAATGAAAAGGAAAAAGAAAAAATGTTTATGATCATGAAAAATGCTTTATGTCATGTCATGTTGAGGAAAACGGGAAAAGTTAAGGTTTATGTTCGCATGTCATGAAAATGTTTATGTTTAAAGTTGATACATCATTATGAAAATGTTTTTATTTGAAGTTTATGCATCATAAAAAAGTTTACGAAAATGTTCATGTTTGAAGTTTATGCATCTTCATTAAAACGATANTGTATGGGCTGTATTTCTCAAATATATAGTTTGTTGTTTTACTTTTAAAATTGTTCCAAAATATTTTATGTAACTTTTGTGGTTCGGCCGATGCCAGGGAGGTTTAAAAAAAAATTCTAGTACTTTTTAAAGCAAAAGAAAGGCAGACGTTTCATGACAAAAAAATAAAGAGAATATAAAGCAAAGGAAACACTTCCAGAATGAAAAAAAAAAAGATATTAATTTATCAGATTTCGCTTATCAGTTTTGGAAAATTGCTCTTATCATTAAGTGCAAAGATAATACTGTAAATCATCACATTTGAATAATAGTTTGCATACTGTCTATTATCAACAAATACATACTAGGAGTTTCAGTCTAGAAGTCTCTAAGTTCAAACTGAACTGGGATCTGATCTTGCAAATAACTTGTATAATCCGAAGTCTTCTAGTGTGAGTCTTCCAAACGGAAGAAGGGATGACATAGGAGCTTAAACTCTGAACATCCAGAAATATACCTATGTATTTTTTAATTTAAATTTACCTAAAAAACTCTGTTCGTGATTTGTTCAAATATGTCAGTTTGGCTTTTTTCGCATTTATTTGTTAGTAAACTGACATTGACACTCGAGAATATATAAGATTTAGTTGTCAATTCAACTAAATTAACAAGAAGGAAAAAGATTGTATTAAGTGTTTATTCAGTTTTCCTTCTAAAAACTTCACCCGATCCTACTCACAATTTATAGAGAATATTATTAATCTTACATATATTATCTTAATCGCAAATCTAACTAAATAAAGATAACTATCGAAAACAAAAATTATCTATCACAATTTGTAATTTGTAGAAATAACATTTGAATTTTTAAATTATGATAAGTGGATGAGATATGGTAGTTATAAATTATAAATTTACTAAAAATAATTTTTTATATATTTTTATTCGATAATAAAATATTATATTTTAAATTTGATAGGGATATTTTGGGAAAATTCAATTAATATCATAAAATCGGATCACCATAGATATCAAGCTTCCACATATTTCATGTATGTTGAAGATATATAAAGTATATAAAAATGTAAATGCGATAATTTAATATTTTACATTTAGTCAAAGAAAATTATATTAAAAACGTAAATACAAAGTAAATTGAAATGAATTAAAAATTATAATTCTTTTTGACCTAAATGAATACTTATGCATATTTCGTAAAATTTATATTAGTGATCTTTTTGTTGTTTGCATGTTAACATTTTTCTCATGTCCTCTTCATCATCGGTCAGGCCAATTATATCATATATGTATTTCTTATATGGGTAAAGTTCGATATTTCTCCATATAAATTTTTTAAAACAATATAATTTTATGGATCAATTTTTTTTATGCGGAAGTGAAAAAAATTTATATAAAAATTTTATAGTTTGCCATTTGATTATTGTCATGCCTAACTATAAAGCAAAGTTTTAAAAACATAAATAGTAATACTAATAATTTTTTTTTTAATTGTGCTCGTATTAATATTGCTATTTAATTATTGTCGAAGCCTTTATACTAACTAACTTTTAATTGATTTGGTGAAGTTTTATTTGAAATTACTACTATATCTTGTTTATATAATTTTATTGATTAATTTTTAAAAAAAATATACTTTATTTTTAAATCTCCAATCTTATCTTTATCCACATTTAAAATTCAATCATATATTTATCTATATTTTAAAATGTTTAGAAATTTCATAAAATAATTAATTTCAAAATTACAAAAATCATCATATTTAAATAAATATTTCAATTGTATAAACACCGTAACATATACAAATAAAATTATTTTTAAATATAATCACTAGTTACTTCCAGATAGATAATATGGCATGTGGGCAAGTACTATTTTTTATTTATTTTTCCCCGACAAACATGCACATATAAGACATAATTTAATCCCTAACATCATTAAATAAAATGTAAGAATTGAATTGATATAAGAGTGGCTCTCATATGAGACCGTCTCACGGATCATAATCTGTGAGACGGGTCAACCCTACCCATTTCACAACAAAAATAATACTCTTAGCATAAAAAGTAATACTTTTTCATGGATTACCCAAATAAGAGATCCGTCTCACAAATACGACCCGTGAGACCGTCTCACACAAATTTTTGCCTTGATTTATAATTAATTATTTCACTTCCTTTCAGTACTCAAATCTTCTGAAACATTACTTGTAATATAGACCACAAAAAGAACTTTAAATACCTCAAAACGTACCCTCTACGTGGTTAATTTTTACGCCGCCTGAAGTTCTGATCCTTTTAAAAGATTTCGACGGGATAAACTTACCAATGTTTAATGGGAAGCTTTTTCTAATTAGAATTTTAATTAAATATCACAGAAAAGTTGTCTATGTTTTCTCAAATTTTTCTTTTAAAAAAAAAAAAGTGACATATGGATTATTAATCGTTTAATAAAAAAAACAACTGAAAAACACCATTTTGTTTATTCTAATATAAACACGAAGTTTTTTTATTTTGTTATCTTTTTTTTCCGAACAAGAACTATTACATTATCAATCTGAATTGTATGTACACTGAGAAATAGTTGTGAATATATTTGAGTATTTCGAATGGAACTCGAACTCTTAACGAGACGAACTAGAGTAAAAAAAAGTTACAATTCGAGCTTATAATCTAGTTTGAATTAGAATATACTTAATTCAGGCTAAACTCGAGTCTTAATACTGATATTCAGTTTGGATTCGGTTATCAAGATACACAAACATTAAAAAAATGGAAAAATCGCAAGTTAAAGCATGTTTGTTTATCTCTTTGCGATTTTGATATTTTATTTAGTCAAGTTTTAGTTATACTCCGCTATCTTTGAATTTTTTTTTTTTTTTTGCAATAATAATTTTTCCAGCATTGTGTTTACCTATATAATGTTAAATTACAATTCTCGTAAAAAAGATAACTAAAATTAACGAAAATTGAAATATACAAGCCTAAAGAGGCCAGTGCCTCAAGGTCCGACCTTGGAGAGGGTCCAATTTTATATATATATATATATATGTGTGTGTGTGTGTGTGTGTTGAGTTTGTGGCCTGTAGAAATAACAAATCTGGCACAATATTAAATAAAAAAAAGATTGATTTGATATTTTCTATTTATATTCAAACTCGGTCTTCTCTTTATATTCGGTTTCAACAATTTAATCAATATCAAGAAAATTTTGGGTATTTGTTGAGTTTGAAAAAGATGAAGAGTTGGCTTTTAACCAATTTGATGAAGTAATATATGGAGCTTCAACAGTTTTTTAATAGGCTACAGTCTGTGACGAAACTGAACTGAAAGTCTATGGCGAAACTGAACTGAATGATTTATTCTCAAATACTTATATTGCATATAAGATTTTGTTAAAAAAAACAGAAAAAGTTGCATCAATAGAAAAAGTCTTATCGAAGTTAAAGTTAATAATGACGTATTTTCGATAAATAATGTCACAAATAGACTAAATTAGCTAGTTATGTTGTCGATTGACCAACAAATACTCCGACAACTGGATTATATATATTTGATAAATATTTTTACATCTAAAACAGTAAAACGAGTAGTAAATACAATAATGGACTTATTTTTATGTATATATTGTTTATGGTGTATTTATGTATTTTTTTTATTGTATTTCTTATTTGCTAACTGAACTTTACTGTTATTTATTGCAACAAAAGTGTCCATTTTTAAATTTTTTCATCAAGCTCGTCGAACACAGGTACGGCTTTGGAGACGATCTCACGGATCTATTTCCATGAGATGAGTCATCTAGATCCATACCTAAAGTGAATAGTAATACTTTCAGTTAAAAATAATTTTTTCCATGAATTTGTTTGGGTTAGAAATTCGTCTCATAAAATTGATCAATAAAAATGTATCATGGGAGTTTTCATAAAAATGAATCTACCAGAGATCATTTTATAAAATTGACATGTAATCTGATAAGTGTTTTTCTACTTCCGAAATTAACCTAAACCCGACACACACGTATTCAAAATGAACAATTGTGACGAAGAACAGTTGTACGTGTTCATTGGAAAACAAGGCAAATTTAGAAATTAATTGCATTGTGCAGTGAAAATCGCAGTGAATCTCTGAGTGGATCTTTGTAACTACTTTGTGCCTGAATATTTGTTGCGATAAAGTAGCCACCGAAGCTCAAGAATAAATGTCGTTGATTGGGATGCATGGACGACCAATCTGAAACACAATATGTCTAATCATTAAATTACACCAACTTGGAATGATGCCTCGTCACCACATTCCCAACTTTCAAATATTTTGTGATCAATACCATCTTTTCCATGGGCTGAATGTAATATATAGAATGTGATTGGTATATCTTATCGTACTGAATATCATGTAAATAAATGTAACGTTGTTTCTGGATGTTCCGAGAATATAAAACTCTTTACATCACGTTACCCCATCTTCTTTGCGGAAGATTTGCACTAAAAGACTTTGATAATTACAAGTAATTTGAAATCACCTACTTCAGTAGAATTTAAACTGTCTAACTAAAACTCTTAGTAAAAACTTCAACCTAGATACTTTGAGCCGTAAGACTTCTTACTCTCAATTATACAAATTTCTCAGAGAAATTCTAAGCACTAATTTGATCCTCAAAATAATTATTTATCTGAGTGTGCTGGATATTTCAGTTTGGCTCTCGAAAAACTTTTTACTGAGAATATTAGTTTGATTTTATAATCCAAAGGTGTAATTGTCTAACATAGAGCTTATTCAACTGATCTATTTATAGCTTCAATCTGCAATGGTAATCTTTTAAAAATATATCTGTTTCCAAATGCAGATGTCGTTGTTGTCATGTCATCATTTTTTTGACATTTTCTGGTAGTATGCTGAAATCTGACATTCTGTTTAAGGTTTAGTGACTATTAATATGGAAAACTTTATCCAATATTACAGCTGAGCTTTGATTCTTAATCACTGATAATATCGATTCTTCAGGAAATATAAGGATTTGGTCTAACTGATCAACTAGGAAAATTGTCAGTTGGGCTTCAGTCGACCTTGGATCAGTTTGGCTATCAGTATCCTTCTTATGTTTTATCAGTCTGTCTTTGTAGTCAGTTAGGCTTCTTAGTTCAGTTTTTCTCTTTGAATTCAGTTCGTTAGGTTAATCCCCAAAACTTAAAATGTTGAAACAATTTTCACTTTTTTATGTTTGACAAAATTATATCAAAATACTACATTCATTTATTTTCAACAGTAAATAAAACTGAACTGTCTAACTGAGTAATTAGGCATTGTTCTACATGCATTATTTTCTAAACTATCCAGAATATTTGTAAGTATAATTCTTTTGTGCATCAGTAGATTTAGGCTGACTAAACTAGTTAACTTGTTCTTTTCCTCATTTTCGTCAACACTAGATGGTGGCTTTAAGTATACAAGAACATAGGCTAACTGAGAACTGACGCTGTCAATCTTGTCATTGAAGTTTACTTGAACTTCCTCAATCTTGGTGTAAATTTGAAAATTATTGACTTGGATCTTCCCACCAAGATGAGTAGCAGTGGCTGCCTGGGCCATTTTGATCTGTTCCAGTCGAGTAAATATGTCAATCATACCCTTGGATAGATCTGACATTTCTTTGAGCATTTTATCTTTGTAGGATTCTAAGACTTCCTCGGTAATCATATTGTTTTTTTTAGAATTGTTAAAGAAGTGGAGATGGAAGTGAGACTTGAGTTGATCTAATCCAAAATTCTTTCATCGGTTAAGTCAAAGTCAAGGGAGGATGACTCTATTCTTCGTAGTTATTTGGATGTAGAAACTGTTAGTCCAAGAGCCTGGCTATTGGAGGGTCCTGCTTGTTCGATCATTAAAACTCATTATTCAGCATGTTCTCCTTCAGTCTGACAAATTCGTTCTTCAGGTTATGGATCCTCTTGCTTACTGTTGGAACATTTCATGTCCGTAATCTTTGCTTGATTTTGATGTTAACAAAACTTGTTAATTTGTTACTAATAAATCTACCTAAGTGAGCATAGAGCTGAAACTGAAATAATCAGTTACGAGCCAAAACTGAAGCTGTCAATGATGCTAACTGAAAGAACCAACTTATCATATGAACTGAACCAGTTCAACTGATGCATCGTAGAACAGTTCAACTGAATGTCCAGCTGATAGGTAGTTCAGCAGAAGACCTTCAGAAGCCCGGCCAGCTGATGAGGAGTTCAACTGATGAAGATCTCAGCTGACCAATTAGGCTGAATCAGTGAAATCAGTTCAGCTAACGAGCCAACTGATTTCATCTCATCAGAACAAGACCAGTTCAACTGATCAGTTCAGAACATCAGTTAGGAGCAATCAGTTGTAGATCACGACAAACTTACTTAATGGAATCCAGCTGTGCGCAAAGGTACAAAAGCTTTTGTCCAGTCAAAGGACAATAATGAACGTGGCTTCAAGCGCTCAAATCCAAAATGTTCTAGAAGGGTTGTCGGGCAGTACAACACAGATCTCAAGGAACGAATTCAAATGCAACGGATACAATAATTGAGTCTCATTGTACGTTCAACACTTCTCACCTATAAATAGAAGATTAGTGAAGACTCAATAAAAAAGACAGAGTAAAAAGAGAATAAGTGTGGAAGAAAAAGAAAGTGGGCACTCATATTGCTTATTAGCTTTCAAGAAGCATTTTGCCCAGCCGAGGGAACACTCCTTATATATATCAGCTTAGATTAGAAGCTTCATATCTCTCAGTGTGCGAGAACACCTTCGAGTTGTTATCATTGTTCAGTTCTCACACACGCACACACCACCGCCCAAATTACAGTCTTGTACAGACATTAAACTTGTATATGTAGTCTTTGACACATAGACGTTAAAGAAGTGTTGGCTGTAAGGTGCTGCCTTCAGTCTAGACTAGGAGTTCAGTTAGGCAGTGGGTAAGTCTTAAGTTGGGTGAGTTTGTACAAGTAGTTGTACAAATCAAAGTCTTCTAGTGGATCCTACCCAAGGAGGTAGAATGGGTGACGTAGGAGCAGTTGAAGTCTCCGAACATCCATAAACATATCTTGTGTTATTTATCTTTATAACTGCTCGTTTTGTTCATAATTGATTTGATCAGTTCAGTTCTATCCATAACTGAACTGATAGATGCCAGAACTGATCACATGTAATCTTCAGTTATTCAGTTGCATATTATATAAAATATATTAGTTTCCTTAACGAATGATCATTTCAAGTGCCTTCCGCTTGGTTTGAAAATCAAACTCGATCTAATTCATCGGTGTACACATTCTTCGAACACGAGCTACTGCAGCTCATGGAGAATATTGTGTTTGAAGTACTCTTGATGCCCAGCACACAATCATTCACTTACTCATAGCTATTTCAACTACTTCATGTACAATTCGTCGAACAAAAGCAGTTTCAGCAGATTCAATCGTAAGTACATCCTCAGATAGGTGAAGAAGTCATCGTGTCTTTGGTCAAATGAGGTGTAGAAAGTAGTTCTATCAAAGGCAATTCATCTTCATGAACATCTTGTTGTCGTGTACAATGGATTACACAACTTCTTCAATATTTTCAGGAGTGATCTTCCTCAGAGGTGGATATGCGATATGATCTGAATGAATGGACATTTTGGCTTCCTTGTAATCAGTATCAATTGAATTCTCAAAGACTTACTGAACTGGCAAACCACACACTTTATACTCTTTGGCATCTACTGGCTCAAACAGTTTGTGATCATTCTCTCAGAATTTGACATTCATCTGCAGGGAGACTAGGTCCATATCTATTTGATTTATCATGGCTATATCATCAAAAACAGTTTGGCAAGATGTATTGTAATTGGATCTTTTATTCGTCACAAAATGTAGTCATCTTTTGAATCTTGAGAAGATCCAGAAGATAATCTCTTCATTGAAGAGCTTTAGCAATGACTACAATTTTGACTTGATGTAGAACTTATTTCTCTAATGCTATGAATCACTTTATCACATCATTTTTCTTTAATTTAGATGCAAAGATGATTGTCCTAAATTCTACCCATTCATCAGAGAATTTAATCTTTTCTGCAGTGAATTCATTTAATCCATCCATCAATATATCTATTTGAGTCTGGACAGCTGATAAAGTTTTTGAGGCTTGAACTTCAGTCACCTTAGATTTTCCTTTCCTTGTAGCTGTGGAGAAGGTAGATACCAGTCATGATTTGGTGTATTGGATGGGATCTCGAATGATTACTCCTTTTGTTGGTTTTGGAGAAGGGAGAGCTATTGGCATACTGATTTTTACGGGTGGGGCTGCCACCGCTATCAGTTTCAGTTTTTCGACTGGTTGGTCAGCAGCCTTGTTCGCTGTTTCCTTAGCCACTTTTATCTGAGAGATATGTACTGCCTTGATTGGGGTCAGCGCTGGCCTGGTTTTTGTTGTTCTGAACTTTTTTTGAATAGGAGAAAGATTTGTTACCTCAGAGTCACTGGATTGTGGAATCAGTTTCCTCTTTGGCTTGGGTCCAGTTGCCTTGCTTCCCTTCTTATCAACTGGTTTCTTTTCAGTAGCCAATTCTTCTCCAATTTCCTTTTTGATGAACAACATCCTAGCAGAAGAGATGTTTAGTGCCTGTCCTTTAGACTTGAGAGTGATGATGTTTGGTGTAGAAAGAGCCTTGAACTTGTGCAAAGTTACCGAGTATCTCAGTAAGGCTCATGAGTCTTCAAACAATATGCTTAAGGGGATGATGAATCCAACTGATTTCTTCTCGTTTTGAATCATCACTTTGAGAATATGGAACAAGATAACTGACTAGTTAACTTTGAATCCTATTGCAATGGATGTCATCACCAAAAATTTCTTTGTAGTATAGGCATCAAAAGAGCCTAACTTGGCTAGAATTGGCTTGGCCGCAACGTCGGCCAAAAGTTGATATTCCAACTTCATTTCTTTCTTCTTTCCTGAGGTCTTGATACTCTCACTAGATGCAGAAAAATTCAGTTTCATATCCTCAACTTCTTGCTGAGGTACTAGAGAGAAGTCAGTTAGCCCTTTAATAGGCAACTGAAATAGTGTAGAGAAATAATCCAGCTTGATTAACAGACTGTCCTCTCCCAGAGGCATCAGTATCTTCCCATCTTCATTTATTACCACTCTAGCATAAAAATTCTTCAGCCCTTCCACATATATGTCAAAAGAAGAACCGAGAAAAGTTCTGAATTCCGATGACACAATAGATTTGAAGACTTGAGAAATAGCAGCATCTTCCATAGAATTAATTGATTCGAAATTTACTGCAAGCACGTTCATTATTTAGGAAGGAATTGTTGGAGCGGCCATATCTGAAATATGTTCTTATAGATAGAAATTAGATTATTTTTGAGGTTGAAGATAGCAACAAGTTTAAGAGCATATATGCTTTGAATGAGAAGATGCAAAGGTAAACTGAGAGATTTAGGAATTTCAATTATTTAATATGTGCGACTTTTGATCTTGTAACATAAGGGACACGTGTCACGCTGTTAATGAAAATTTTTGAAATTTTTATTGCGAAATTAATTAACGCGCTAATTAATATTATTAAATGAATTTAAATGAATTATTAAAGACATTACTAAATGATAAGATTAGTTAGATTAAGAGTACTTTCTATCAGATAACTGTCAGTTTAGTACTTAAAGGCTAACTGACTATTGTCTTATTAGTAGGGTTTTATGATTCAGTATTCCCCCCTAAATCCATGCATTTATGATAAATCAACACGTACTAAAATATGTCTGAAATAAGAAAACTATTATTTGATAGTGGTTTGGTGCAGATATTTGTTGTTCGTTGTTCAGTTGAGACGTATTCTAATCTAATATCCTTCTTCGATATATGATCTCGAATGAAGCGATGATGAATGTCAATATGTTTAGTCTGAAATAAAAAAACTGGATTGTATGTGATGACTATTGCACTGGTATTGTCGCACAAAATTGTGATTCCTTGGCATCAGTTCCATAGTCTTTCAGTTGATGTTGAATCCACTGTAGTTGAGCACAACAGCTCCCAGCAGCTATGTATTCAACTTGTGCTGTAGAGGTGGCAATTGATGTTTGCTTCTTATTGAATCAATAAATTATTCGATCTACAATAAACTAACATGATCCACTTGTACTCTTTTTGTCTGGCCTACACCCTATATAGTCTGCATCAGAATATCGAACTAGATTTAACGATTAGCCTTTAACATACCATAATCCAACATTTTGAGTTCCTTTAAGATATTTAAGGATTCTTTTTGCGGTTGAGTAATGAGATTGTTTTGGATCAGATTGAAAGCATGCACACATACAAACTGCAAACATGATATAATGTCAACTGCAAGTTAAGTATGGTAGTGAACCTATCAAACCTAGATACAATGTTACTCGACTGATATTCCTTCTTCATCTTTATCAAGCTCAACTAATGAGCTCATTGGGTTCCTGTTGCTGAACACGACTCCATTATGAATTTTTTAAGAAGTTTTTTTGTGTACATTTTCTGACTCACAAAGATTTCAGTATCCAACTTCTTAACTTTCATTCCTAAAAAAAAGTTCAATTCACTCACATGCTCATCTCGAACTTATCCTGCATTAGTTTATAAATTTCTTGCAGATCTTTGAGTTAGTCAATCCAAATATAATATTTTCAAGATAAATTTTGACTAACAAAGTTTGATCATCCTCAATAAATGTGAATAAAGTTTTATCCACCTAGCCTGTTGTAAAATTATGATCAAGTAAAACTAGTGAAGATTGTCATATCAGGCACGAGTTTTTTGGTTTAATCCATACAAGGCTTTGTTTAATTTAAACACATGAATAGGTAAAACATGATTAATAAAACCTTGAGGTTTTTCAATTATACTTCCTTTTACAATAGTCCATTCAAAAAGACACTCTTCACATCCATATGAAATACTTCAAAGTTTTTGTAAGCAACATAAGCAAGAAATATTCAAATAGCTTCTAATCTGGCCACTGGAGCAAGGTCTCGTCATAATCAATTCCCTCTTCTTCTCTGAAACCTTGTGCAACCAATCTAGCTTTATTCCCGATTACAATAGCATTTTTATCAAGTTTATTCCTCTAAACCCACAGAATTTCCATTACTGTCTAAAAGGAAGGCCTGAGTACCAAGTACCAAACATTGTCCATGTCAAACTGGTTTAACTCGTCATGCATTGCTTCAATCCAACAGTTATCTAATAAAGCTTCATCAATTTTCATAGGTTCTAATTGTAAAATAAAAGCAGCATGAAAAAATTCATTAAGCATTTTTTGTCTAGTTCTGAGAGGTGAAGAATGGTTATCGATCACCAGTGAAGGTGGACGTGTCTTACTCTATTTGTAACTTGGTCCTAGTGGATTTTTGTTAATATTGAGTGGAGTAGGATCAGATAGATTTTCCTCAGTCTGGTTCCTTTCAGCTAGGTTTTCACTAATTTGAGTATCATCAGCTCGATGCCTCGATTGTTGTCATCTTTGATATCATCAGTATGGTTCATCTCAACTTGGTTCAAATCAGTCTAGTTTATCAGTTATTCATTTCTTTGTATAGCTGACATCTTAGATTTATGGTTCAGGTGACCAATTAATCCTCTTGTTTACGTTAATTTCTTCTTCACTGTTATCTGCAAGATCAATAACTTTAATTTGATTGTTCAAACCACCTAGATTAGTTTTATCATCGATTAACTAATTCTCATCAAAAAACACATGAACAGTTTATTTAACATTTAAAGTTTTCTTATTAAATACGTGGAAAGCCTTACTAACAGTTGAATAGCCAAGAAATATTCAAACATTAGATTTAGTATCAAAAGCAAAAAAGATGAGTTTTTTCATTATTATGAATGTAACGTAACATTTACAATCAAAAGCATGAAAATATGATAACTTAGGCTTAATTACTCTCATTCCATATTTCATATGGAGTTTTGCCAGTCCTTTTGTTGATAATAGATATGTTCTGTGTATAACATGTTGTATTGATTGCTTGTGCCCAAAATCTTTGTGACACATCAGAATCAGCAAGCATCGTCCGTGCAGCTGCTTTCAGAGTTATGTTTTTTCTTTAACTACTCTATTTTGTTTTGGTGTTTTTGCTGCAAAGTATTCATGTTGAATTCCTTGATCTGATAAGTACTCATCCAGATATTTGTTAGTAAACTCAGTACCTCGATCACTCCTGATCCTGATTACTGAGGTTGATTTCTCATTTTGAACACCCTTAAGAAATTTAATCAGTTGAGTACTGGTATGATTTTTACCACATAGAAATATCACCCAAGTAAATTGAGAGAAATCATCAACAATTACAAGTGTATATCTCATTCCTCCTAAGCTGATTACAGGTACCGGTCCAAACAAATCCATATGCAACAGTTATAAGCTTCTATTAGTTAGTTTGCTACCTTTATTCTTAAAGCTAAATCGAATCTATTTACCTGACATACATGCTGAGTACACGTGATTTTTAAAAAATTCAATACTCAGTAAATCATCAGCTAGGTTCAATTTACACAGATTATTAATGGATCTGAAATTGAGATGATTGAGTCTTTTATTTCATAACCACGGTTTATCATTATTGATAGCAACAAAACAGTTTTGTGAGACTAAATAACTATTCAAATCAATTTTATAAGTGTTACCAATTCTAATTTCATTTAACAGTATTTGATTATTAGAATTCTTGATTAAGCAATTGTTTTTACGAAATTTAACTAAATAGTCATTATCACAAAGTTGAATAATACTAATTAAATTATAGCACAAATTTTCAACAAGTAAAACATCATTAATTATCATATTTCCATGGATAATCTCACCGTTATTCATGGTCTTACCCTTAACATTGTCTCCGAAGCTGATCCTGGGTCCTTCATGTTTGATAGCAGTTTGGCTTGACTAGTCAGTCATATGCCTTGAACATCCACTGTCGAAATATAAACTAGATTTTTTCTGTTCTCCTCGTTCATTATTCTGCATACACAAATTAAATCAACTGGTACCCAATCCTATTTCGGTCCAAACGAGATTAGTCCCTGGGAAATCCACACTTAGATCAGTTTGACAATTCGACCTCGTTGTTTGTTATGGAAGGGTTGTGCAAAATCATGTATGTGCAATGCTTGGTGTGTGTGTGAAATGAAATATTGTTTAGTATTTTTGTCATCATTAGTTCGCATGTATCTCTTTTGAACAGACTTGTAGTTGTAGGATTCATAGGGTTGTGATTCTTGAGTTGTGTCTTGCCTGACTGAATCTGCGATCAAAACCAGTTGGACTTGACATATGAACTTTCTGGTGTATACCCAATACCAAATTTTTTGCCTTTGTTCATCAGTTCGACAGGTTTATCAACTTGATCAGTCGACTTCTGATGTTCATATATCGTACTGGACTTTACAAAGTAAATGTATTTCCCTTTGCACATGTTCAGTTTCGATTGAGTACTGCAGTAGAATTGCTATTATAACCACTGAAGCCGGGACCATTTTTGTCTCCTGAGTCTTGTGCATTTTCTCAAGACTCACTGAAGACTTATTCCAAATGCTAATAAGTTTAGATAGTCTCTTATTCTCATAGATAAGTTGCGGATGCTCATTTAGTACTCTTACATTCTCAGATTTCAGCATTACAATTTCCGCCTAAAGACCTAATACTTCACCTGAATGTTCGCAGTTAGGCTCAGCATCAATATCAATTTGGCTTGCTTGTTTTGCTTTTACTTCCTCGAATTATTAAGAAAGTTTCTTCTACTCTATTACCATGTCATTTAGTACAGTGATGAGATCATCTCGTGTAAAATCATTTGAGTTAAAATCAAATACCTCATCATCGGTAGATACCATCTCAGCATGAGCCATGAGACATTGTACTGCCTCTTCGTCACTTTCACTGGTGGAGCAATCTGAATCGGATGAGTCAGTCCACTTGGATTTGTTGTCTTTAGCAACAAGCACATTCTGATTTGCTTTCTTTCTGAATGACCTCCTGTTATCTTTGGACTTTTTCTTCTTGTCATGAAGTCGGCCTTCTTTGTCAGTTGGCCTCCTTTCATCTTTCTTTGTCTTGGGACAGGCGGCTATGAAATGTTCTACAATCCCACAGTATAAGCATGTTTTGTCCTTGCTGATGAACTCTTTCTTGTGGTTACGTCTGCTTGGACTTTGAAAGTTACACTGATTCTTTCTTAAGAACTTCCCAAATGTCTTTACAAATAGTAACATTGCATCACTGCTCAATTGCTCAGTTGGTTTCTCTTTTGAGGCACTTTGTTCAGTAGTTGCAGCAGCCAGAGCCTTTGCTAGTTTGACTGAATATTCACCATCAGTTCTTGTTTCTTATTAGAATTCATATGCTTCGAGATCTGCAAACAGATCATGAAGTTCAAGTTTGTTAAGGTCCTTTGATTCTCACATTGCTATTGTTTTAACATCTCATTCTTTTGAATGTGCTCTCATGATTTTCAAAGTTATTTCTCTATTTTCATATTCTTTCCCAAGAGAAGACATTTCAATGATAATATTGCTCACTCTTTCATCGAAGTCCGACATAGATTCTCCATCCTTCATCTTAATACTGTCAAATTTTTGGATTGTCACAGAAATTTTATTCTCTTTTTTTATCATTAACTTCGCAGAATTGAGTTTATCCTAGATATCTTTGGGAGTGGACACATTTTAATCTTGTTGAAAGTATTCTTGTCCAAAGTTTTGTATAATAGGTCTTTGGCTACATTGTCCAGATTTGCCTTCTTCTTTTCCTCACTGGTCCATTCCATTTTTTGTTTTTCAATCATCTGAGGATCACCGTCAGAAATGGAAATAGCAGTGTTTTCTTTCATAATTTTCTTTGGTCCGTCTGCGATCACATACTACATATCATCATGTAATGACCTGACACTACTCTCCCGCTATCATTACTCATAGGACTTCTCCAGCCCAGGCACTGGAGCTTTTACCTTCCCAGGATTCGAACCTAAGACCTCTTGGACATATAGCTTGTCAAAGCAATCTTGGTACCAATTGAGCTACCAGGATTGCTTTTCCAAGACCTATATGTCCAGGAGGTCTTGGGTTCGAATCCTGGAAAGGTAAAAGCTCCAATGCCTGGGCTGGAGAAGTCCTATGAGTAATGAACGCGGGTGAGTGGTGTCAGATCATTACAATATAAGACTCGCGACCATTACTCATAGGACTTCTCCAACCCAGGCACTAGAACTTTTACCTTCCCAGGATTCGAACCCAAGACCTCCTGGACATATAGGAACCAGGATTTTTTTGCCAAGACCTATATGTCCAGGAGGTCTTGGGTTCGATACCTGGAAAGGCAAAAGCTCCAATGCCTGGGCTGGAGAAGTCCTATGAGTAATGATCGTGGGAGAGTGGTGTCGAGCCATTACACATCATCTTGAGCAGCTAGATGAGCCTGCATCCTGATCTTCCAATTATCAAAATCTTCTTTAGAGAACATTGGAATCTTACTGAATGATGTCATGTAGAATATTTTGTCCAGAGACAAGAATAAATCGCTCTGATATCATTTGTTAGGATCGAAAATAAATTCAGAAATAGTGAATAAATTTATCTCAAGATTTTTCGGTTGGGTTAGCAATATTGAAATTTTGTTCTTGTCAGTTAGGTTCTCAGCAAGTCAATCAGCGCGAACTATGCAGAAGTAGGCTTACTGAAACTGGTTGAACAAATGACTTATCAAGAAAGTCAATAAGTAAATTAGACTGAAAAGTAAATAAATACAAGGTTGTTTTTGGATGTTCGGAGTTTCCAAAACTCTCATGTCATGTCACCCATTGTTCCTTGCGGAAAGTTTGCACTAAAAAAACTTTGGTAGTTACATGTAATTTAAAATCACCCACTTCAGCAGGACTTAAATTACCAAATTGAAACTCTTAGTACAAACTTCAACCTAAATACTTTGAACAGTAAGACTTCTTATTCTTAATTACACAAATTTCTCAAAGAATTCTAAACACTAATTTGACCCTCAAAATGATAGAATAATGATTTATTAGAGTGTGTTGGCTATTTCAGTTTGGCTCTCGGAAATCTTTTTATTGAGAATATCAGTTTGATTTTATAATCCAAATGTGTAACTATCTAACATAAAGTTTGTTCAACTTATCTATTTATAGCTTCAATCTGCAACTGTAATCTATTCAAAACAATATTCGTTTCCAAATGCAGATGTCGTTTTTACCATGTCATCGTCCTTTTTACATGTTATGGTAATGCCTGAAATGTGACATTCTGTTTAATGTTAAGTGACTGTTAGTACGGAAAGCTTTATCTGATATTTCAGCTGGGTTCTGATTCTTAAAAACTGATTATACTGATTCTTCAGGAAATATAAGGATTTGGTCTGAAGGATCAACTAGACAGACTATCAATTGGGCTTCATCAGTCAATGTTGAATCGGTTTGACTATCATTATCATTTTTATGTTTTATCAGTCTGGCTTTGTAGTCAGTTGGGCTTCTTAATTCAATTTTCCTCCTTGAATTCAGTTCGGTTAGGTTAATCATCAATACTTAAACTATTCCGACAAGATTTTTCGTTACGTATAACTAACATATCGATTATATCGAAATTTTGCGATATACCGATATTTCGTTACAGTATCGATATAAACCGTTTTATACTGAAACAAAACCTTATATATTTTTTAATTTGATACTTTATTATTTAAAATAATATATATTTTTAAATTTCTATATATTGTTTTAGTATAAAACGAAAATTTTCGAATTCCATATCTTTAACGTATTGAAAATTTCGATATTGTTACCATGTCGTACCAAAATATTTGATATACCAAAATTTCGATAAATTCATTATTTTTCGATACAATACCTCTGATATATCGAAATTTTGATATTTTTTTCCATGGTGCCTTAAATCGATTTTTTTTTTTGTTGAAGAACCCGACATGTCACTCACGTTTATTATGATGTCAAAAATTAATATGTGTCATCAGGACTCCGATTATAATAAATGACTATAGAAGAAAAATAATTTATTTCAATAATACTAAAATTTAACTAATCAGATATCCTATATAAATCTACTTACAAGATGTTTTGAGAATTTTTTTATGTTATGAATCATCCTTTCTTATTTTATTTTTTAATTTCAAGCTAAAACATCTCAAAGTGCAAAAATTTCATTGAAAATTAAAATGCTCTAAGAAAATTAAAAAAAAAAAAAAGAAGAATAAGAAGATGTTTTTCGTGTAGTAAAAACTTAAATATGTTTATGTCATTCCCTATTTTAGAAAGATCAATCTGTTAAAATTGTTTGACGTTGTTGATGTACTTTAAAATAAAGAAGATTTACCTCTTTACCTTTATGGTCATCATTATTAACCGTAAAATTTCCCCTTTTTTTTAGCTTACAATTTTTTTTTAAAATATCATTTTCTCAATATGATGTCGTTGTGTTGATGCGGCACTGACATTTATCTCAGCTCTCTACCCGAAAAAAAATGAAGAAAATTGACACAAATAAAAATATGCGTAATTAAAACTAAAATTTAATAATATAGAATGACAAAATTGACCAAAAAAACAAATGTATACGATAAAAAATTACAATTTTCACTATTAGAGTTTTTACTCATTTAAATTTGTATTTACAACTTTCAAGACAAAATTAAAAACATGCTGGAGTCTCCAACAAATTTAAAACAATATATGAGATATTTTGCTATATACCCAGATAAGTCTGATATTTTGAGAGTTTGCAGAATTTCAGGCACAATGTTTTATGTAAATAAAAATAATAATTTCAAATAAAAAACCATTAATGTTGTATACAAGTCTTTGCAAGTTTGTGTATGTCTTTATTCCATTTAAATATTATATATTATGAAAAAAATAATATAATAATAAATTTCAAAGAAAAAGGGTACCAATAAATAGAGTCAAAAGACACCCAGATCTTAATAGGGAGGCATATAATATTTAATATATCGAAAAGGTTCAGTCAACATCCCTGTGAAGGGACCCTATTTTGACAGTGTCCAAATCAATGGCATGATACTGTGTATCAGATTGAAGATTGTGGGCTGCAGTGATTCCCAAATTACTTGGAATACTTTTCCAAAAAGAATTGTATCCCATATATATGTATATATATGTATATGTTAGTAAAAGATGCGTACACGTTGTATGTGTTATTATTATTTTTAATTTGATCGAATAATATGAAGTGATTTGATGAGATTTATAATAAAATAAGAAAAGTGGTTATTGAATCAAATATTTTGGTGTCCTCTTACTATAAAGATCTAGAGATGTCAATGGGGCGGGTTTGGCTAAACCCAAGACCTTCCCCATGAAAAAAACTTTGACACATTAATCGCCCCACCCCGGTTAAATATTCTTCGGACCCACCCCACCTCGAATACGAAACGGGGTTGGGTAGACCCGTGAGACCCGAATTTTTTTAAAATAAAAAAGTAATCTTTCTTCTCACATGACTGAATTAAAAACAGACAAGCCTCTAAACACAACATTGTGGAAAATTAATTCATGTCTTCGACCACACTTAATAATAACATACAAAGTATTTTCACGACATAAAGAATTGCATAAAAAAAGATTTACTAGCACTCCAAAAAAATCTTGAAATCCCCAAAAATAAGTCATAACATAATTTAAACAGATCAATATAAAATCAGCGAGTATGCAATATTTCAGACACATTCTTCGGGATCATTTTCCTCTTCATCAAGAATGGTGGTACAAGTTGGTAAACTACTTGAAAAATTAACTACAAAATTAAATAGATAAAGTACATTGAAAAAATAAAACTGTAATTTCAAATTGTAAAAAAATGTAATTTAAAAAAAGAAAGTACAGTAAAAAAATTAAAATGAAAGTACAATAACAAAATAAAACTGTAATTTCAAATTGTAAAAAAATGTAATTTAAAAAGAAAAAGTACAGTAAAAAAATTAAAATGAAAGTACAATAACAAAATAAAACTGTAATTTATTTACCTTTCACCTCACCTCACAACCATCTTCGCGTGCACATCAATGCCTCCAAAGTCGTTGGATTAAGTCTACAAAGATGAGAACCAACAATTCTTCCACTATTGCTAAAAGTA